>NW_024711062.1:0-35822 GCF_018991925.1 Homarus americanus | reverse complement strand
CTCGATCAATGGGCTTTGTTATACTCGATCTGAGGACTTTGTTATACTCGACCAGGGGACTTTGTTTTACTCGATCAGGGTACTTTTTTATATTCGATCAAAGGACTTTGTTATACTCGATTAGGGGCCTTTATTAAACTCGATCAAGGACCTTTGTTATACGCGATCAGGGGACTTTGTTATCCTCGATGAGAGGACTTTCTTATACTCAACCGGGGGGCCTTTGTTATACTCGATCAGGTGCCTTTATTATACTCGATCAAGGGCCTTTGCTATACTCGATCAGGGGACTTTTTTATACTCGATCAGAGGACTTTGTTATACTCGATCAGGGGCCTTTGTTATACTCGATCAGGGGACATTTCTATACTCGACCAGGGAACTTTGTTATACACGATCAGGTGATTTGTTATACTCGATCAAGGGACTTTGTTATACTCGATCAGAGGACTTTGTTATACTCGATCAGGGGACTTTGTTATACTCGATCAGGAGGCTTTGTTGTACACAAACGGGGCCCTTTGTTATACTCGATCAAGGGACTTTGTTATACTCGACCATGGGACTTTGTTATACTAGATCACGGGACTTTGTTATACTCGATCAGGGTCCTTTATTATACCCTACCAGGGGATTTTGTTATACTCGATTAGGGGACTTTGTTATACTCGATAAGGGAGGTTTGATATACTTGATCAGGAGACTTTGTTATACTCGATCAGGGGACTTTGTTATGCTCGAGCAGTGGCCTTTGTTATACTCGAACAGGGGGCTTTGGTTTATTCGATTAGGGGACTTGTTTTACTCGATGAGGGATATTTGTTATACAGGATCAAGGGCATTTGCTATACTCGATCAGGGGATTTTGTTATACTAGATCAGGGGATTTTGTTATACTTGATCACGGCCTTTATTATACTCGATGAGGGGGCTTTGTTACACTCGACCAGGGTCCTTTGTTATGCTCGACCAGTGGCCTTTGTTGTACTCGATCAGGGGGCTTTGTTATATTCGATTAGGGGATTTTGTTATACTCGACCAGGGAACTTTGTTATACTCGATCAAGGGACTTTGTTATACTCGAAAAGGGGACCCTGTTATTCTCGATAAGGGGACTTTGTTATACTCGATTAGGGGACTTTGTTATACTCGATCAAGGGCCTTTGTTATAGTCGATCAAGGACTTTGTTATATTCGATCAGGGGGCTTTCTTATATTCGATGAGGGACCTTTGTTATACTCGACCAGGGTCTTTGTTTTCCTCGATCAGGGGGCTTTGTTATACTCGATAGGGGGATATGTTATACTCAATCTGGGGATGTGTTATACTCGATCAGGGGACGTTGTTATAGTCGATGAGGAGGCTTTGTTATACTCAACCGGGGGCCTTAGTTATACTCGATGAAGGGCCTTTGCTATACTCGATTAGGGGCCTTTATTATACTCGATCAAGGACCTTTGTTATACTCGATCAGGGGACTTTGTTATCCTCGATGAGAGGACTTTGTTATACTCGATCAGGGACTTTCTTAAACTCGACCAGGGGACTTTGTTATACTTGATCAGGGGACATTACAATACTCGACCAGGAAATTTTGTTATACACAATCAGGGGATATGTTATACTCGACCATGGGACTTTGTTATACGAGATCAGGGGACTTTATTGTACTCGATCATGGGCCTTTGTTATACTCGACCAGGGGACTTTGTTATACTCGATTAGGGGACTTTGTTATACTCGATGTCGGGGTTTTGATAGGCCCCTGATCGAGTATAAAAAAGGCCCCCGGTTGAGTATAACAAAGCCTCCTCATCGAGTATAACAACGTCCCCTGATCGACTATAACACATCCCCTGATTGAGTATAACAAAGGCCCATGATCGAGTACAACAAAGTCCCCTGATCTCGTATAACAAAGTCCCATGGTCGAGTATAACATATCCCCTGATTGTGTATAACAAAGTTTCCTGGTCGAGTATTGTAATGTCCCCTGATCGAGTATAACAAAGTCTCCTGGTCGAGTTTAAGAAAGTCCCCTGATCGAGTATAACAAAGCCTCCTCATCGAGTATAACAAAGTCCCCTGGTCGAGTATAACAAAGTCCCCTGATCGAGTATAACAAAGTCTTCTGATCGAGGATAACAAAGTCCCCTGATAGAGTATAAAAAAGGTCCTTGATCGAGTATAATAAAGGCCCCTGATCGAGTACAACAAAGTCCGTTGATCGAATATAAAAAGTCCCTGATCGAGTAAAACAATGTCCCCTGGTCGAGTATAACAAAGTCCCCTGATCGAGTATAACAAAGCCCCCTGATCGAGGAAAACAAAGTCCCCGATCGAGTATAACAAAGTCCTCTTATCGAGCATAACAAAGGCCCATGGTCGAGTATAACAAAGCCCTCTGATCGAGTATAACAAAGTCCCCTAATCTAGTATAACAAAATCCCGTGATCGAGTATAGCAAAGGCCCTTGATTGAGTATAACAAATTCCCCTCATCGAGTATAACAAAGTCCCCTAATCGAATATAACAAAGACCCCTGATCGAGTATAACAAAGGCCACTGGTAGAGCATAAGAAAGGACCCTGGTCGAGTATTACAAAGTCCCCTGATCGAGTATAACAAAGCCTACTCATCAGGTATAACAAAGTCCCCTGATCGAGTATAACAAAGTCCCCTAATCTAGTATAACAAAGTCCCCTGGTCAAGTATAACAGAGGCCCATGATCGAGTATAACAAAGTCCCCTCATTGAGTATAACATATCCCCTGATCGAGTATAACAAAGCCCCCTGATCGAGGAAAACAAAGGCCCCTGGTCGAGTATAACAAAGGTCCCTCATCGAATATAAGAAAGGCCCCTGATCGAATATAACAAAGTCCTTGATCTAGTATAACAAAGGCCCTTGATCTAGTATAACAAAGTCCCCTAATCGAGTATAACAAAGTCCCCTTATCGAGAATAAGAAAGTCCCCTTTTCAAGTATATCAAAGTCCCCTGATCGAGTATAACAAAGTTCCCTGGTCGAGTATAACAAAATCCCCTAATCGAATATAACAAAGCCCCCTGATCGAGTACAACAAAGGCCACTGGTCGAGCATAACAAAGGACCCTGACGAGTATAACACATCCCCTGATCGAGTATAACATATCCCCTGATCGTGTATAACAAAGTTCCCTGGTCGAGTATAGTAATGTCACCTGATCGAGTAAGACAATGCCTCCTGTTCGAGTATAACAAAGTCCCCTGGTCGAGTATAACAAAGTCCCCTGATAGAGTACAACAAAGTCTTCTGATCGAGGATTACAAAGTCCCCTGATCTAGTATAACAAAATCCCCCTGATCGAGTATAGCAAACGCCATTGATCCTGTATAACAAATGCCCCTCATCGAGTAAAACAAAGTCCCCTAATCGAATAAACCAAAGCCCCCTGATCGAGTATAACACAGTCCCCTAATCGAGTATAACAAAGTCCCATGGTCGAGTATAACAAAGTCCCTTGATCGAGTATAACAAAGGGCCCCGTTTGTGTACAACAAAGCCTCCTGATCGAGTATAACAAAGTCCCCTGATCGAGTATAACACATCACCTGATCGAGTATAACAAATCACCTGATCGTGTATAACAAAGTTCCCTGGTCGATGGTCGAGTATAGAAATGTCCCCTGATCGAGTATAACAAAGGCCCCTGATCGAGTATAACAAAGTTCTCTGATCGAGTATAACAAAGTCCCCTGATCGAGTATAGCAAAGGCCCTTGATCGAGTATAATAAAGGCACCTGATCGAGTATAACAAAGTCCCCTGATCGAGTATAACACATCCCCTGATCGAGTATAACATATCCCCTGATCGTGTATAACAAAGTTCCCTGGTCGAGTATAGTAATGTCCCCTGATCGAGTATAACAAAGCCTCCTGATCGAGTATAACAAAGTCCCCTGTTCGAGTATAACAAAGTCCCCTGATCGAGTATAACAAAGTCTTCTGATCGAGGATATCAAAGTCCCCTGATCGAGTATAACAAAGGTCCTTGATCGAGTATAATAAAGGCCCCTCATCGAGTATAACAAAGTCCTTTGATCGAATATAAAAAAGTCCCCTGATCGAGTAAAACAAAGTCCCCTGATCGAGTATAACAAAGCCTCCTCATCGAATATAACAAAGTCCCCTGGTCGAGTATAACAAAGTCCCCTGGTCGAGTATAACAAATAACCCTGATCGAGTATAACAAAGGCCCTTGATCGAGTATAACAAATGCCCTTCATCGAGTATAACAAAGTCCCATAATCGAATATAACAAAGCCCCCTGATCGAGTATAACAAAGGCCACTGGTCGAGCATAAGAAAGGACCCTGGTCGAGTATAACAAAGTCCCCTGATCGAGTATAACAACTCCTACTCATCAGGTATAACAAAGTCCCCTGATCGAGTATAACAAAGTCCCCTGATCGAATATATCAAAGCCCCTACATCGAGTATAACAAAGTCCCCTAATCGAGTATAACAAAGTCTCCTGGTCGAGTATAACAAAGGCCCATGATCGAGTAAAACAAAGTCCCCTGATCTCGTATAACAAAGTCCCCTTATCGAGAATAACAAATTCCCCTGATCGAGTAAAACAATGCCTCCTGATCGAGTATAACAAAGTCCCCTGGTCGAGTATAACAAAGTCTCCTGATCGAGTATAACAAAGTCTTCTGATCGAGTATAACAAAGTCCCCTGATCGAGTATAACAAAGTCCCCCAATCGAGAATAACAAAGTCCCCTGATTGAGGAAACCAAAGCCCTCTGATCGAGTATAACAAAGTCTCTTATCGAGCATAAAAAAGGCCCCTGGTCGAGTATAACAAAGCCGCCCTGATCGAATATTACAAAGTCCAGTGATCAAATATAACAAAGTCCCCTGATCGAGTATAAAAAAGTCCACTGGTCGAGTATAACAAAGTCCCCTGAATCGAGGAAAACAAAGCCCCCTGATCGAGTATAACAAAGTCCCCTGATCGAGTATAACAAAGCACCCTGGTCGAGTAAAACAAAGCCCCCTGATCGAGTATAACAAAGTCCCCTTATCGAGCATAACAAAGGCCCCTGGTCGAGTATAACAAAGCCCCCCTCATCGAATATTACAAAGTCCCCTGATCAAGTGTAACAAAGTCCCCTGATTGAGTATAACAAAGTCCCCTGGTCGAGTATAACAAAGGCTCCTAATGGAGTATAACAAAGATCATGATGGAGTATAACAAAGTCCCCTGATCGAGGAAAACAAAGCCCCCTGATCGAGTATAACAAAGTCCCCTGATCGAGTATAACAAAGCACCCTGATCGAGTATAACAAAGCCCCTGATCGAGTATAACAAAGTCCCCTGATCGAATATAACAAAGTCCCCTGATTGAATATAATAAAGCCCCCTTGCCGAGTATAACAAAGTCCCCTGATCGAGAATATCAAACCCCCCTGGTCGAGTATAATAACGGCCCTCATCAAGTATAACAAAGTCTCATGATCGAGTATAACAAATTCCCCTGGTTCGAGTATAACAAAAGCCCCTGATAGAGTATATCAAAGGCCTCTGATCAAGCATAACAAAGGCCCCTGGTCGAGAATAACAAAGGCCCCTGATCGAGTATAACAAAGTCCCCTGATCGAGAATAACAAAGGCCCCTAATCGAGTCTAACAAAGTCCCCTGATCGAGTTTAGCAAAGGCCCTTGATCGAGTATAACAAATGCCCCTCATCGAGTATAACAAAGTCTCCTTATCGAATATAACAAAGCCCCCTGATCGAGTATAACAAAGTCCCCTGGTTGAATATAACAATGGCCCATGATTGAGTATAACAAAGGCCCCTCTTCGAGTATAACAGGGGCCCCTCATCGAGTCTAACAAAGTCCCCTGATCGATTATGACAAAGGCCCTTCATCGAGTAAAACAAAGCCCAATCATCGAGTATAACAAAGTCCCCTAATCGAGTATAACAAAGTCACCTGGTCGAGGAAAACAAAGCTCCCTGATCGAGTATAACAAAGTCCCCTGATTGAGTATAACAAAGTCCCCTGGTTGACCATAACAAAGGCCCCTGGTCGAGTATAACAAAGTCCCCTAATCGAATATAACAAAGCACCCTGGTCGAGTATAACAAAGGCCACTGGTCGAGCATAACAAAGGACCCTGGTAGAGTATAACAAAGCCCCCCTGATAGAATATTACAAAATCCAGTGATCAAGTATAACAAAGTCCCCTGATCGAGTATAACAAAGTCCCCTGGTCGAGTATAACAAAGGCCCCTGCTGGAGTATAACAAAGTCCCCTAATCGAGTATAACAAAGTCCCCTGGTCGAGGAAAACAAAGCTCCCTCATCGAGTATAACAAAGTCCCCTGATTGAGTATAACAAAGTCCCATGGTTGACCATAACAAAGGCCCCTGGTCCAGTATAACAAAGTCCCCTAATCGAATATAACAAAGCCCCCTGGTCGAGTATAACAAAGGCCCCTGATGGAATATAACAAAGTCCCCTGATCGAGAATATCAAAGCCCCCTGATCGAGTATATGAAAGTCCCCTGATCGAGTATAGCAAAGTCTTCTGGTCGAGCATAACAAAGGCCCCTGATCGAGTATAATAAAGTACCCTGATCGAGTATAACAAAGTCCCCTTATCGAGCATAACAAAGGCCCCTGGTCGAGTATAACAAAGCCCCCTGATCGAATATTACAAAGTCCAGTGATCAAGTATAACAAAGTCCCCTGATCGAGTATAACAACGTCCCTTTGTCGAGCATAACAAAGTCCTTTGGTCGAGTATAACCAAGGCCCCTCATCGAGCATAACAAAGTCCCCTTATCGAGTATAACAAAGTCCCCTGGTCGAGTATTACAAATTCCCCTGATCGAGTATAACAATGTCCCCTTGTCGAGTATAACAAAGTCCCCTGGTCGAGTATAACGAAGGCCCCTGATCGAGAATAACAAATTCCTCTGATCGAATATAACAAAGTCCACTTATCGAGCATAACAAAGGCCCCTCTTCGAGCATAACAAACCCCCCCTCATCGAATAATAGAAAGTCCCCTGATCAAGTATAACAAAGTTCCGTGATCGAGTATAACAAAGTCCCCCCATCGAGTATAACAAAGTCCTCTGATCGAGTATAACAAAGTCCCCAAGTCGTGTATAACAAAGTCCCCTGGTCGAGTATAACAAATTCCCCTGATCGAGTATAACAAAGTCCCCTGATCGAGTATAACAAAGTCCCCTGGTCGAGTAAAGCAAAGTCCCCTGATCGAGAATAACAAAGGCCCCTGATCGAGTATAACAAAGTCTCCGTATCGAGCATAACAAAGGCACCTGGTCAAGTATAACAAAGCCTCCCTGAACGAATATTACAAAGTCCAGTGAACAAGTATAACAAAGTCCCCTAATCGAGTATAACAAAATCCCCTGGTCGAGTATAACAAAGGCCCCTGATGGAGTATAACAAAGACCCCTGATCAAGGAAAACAACGCCCCCTGATCGAGTATAACAAAGTCCCCTGATCGAGTATAACAAAGTCCCCTTGTCGAGTATAACAAATTCCCCTGATCGAGTATAACAAAGTCCTTTGGTCGAGTATAACCAAGGCCCCTGATCGAGTATAACAAAGGCCCCCTGTTGAGTATAACAAAGACTCCTGATCGAGTATAACAAAGTCCCCTTATCGAGCATAACAAAGGCCCCTGGTCGAGCATAACAAAGCCCCCCGATCGAATAATGCAAAGTCCCCTCATCAAGTTTAACAAAGTCCCCTGATCAAGTATAACAAAGACCCTGATGGAGTATAACAAAGGCCCCTAATGGAGTATAACAAAGAACCTGATGGGGTATAACAAAGTCCCCTGATCGAGGAAAACAAAGCCCTCTGATCGAGTATAACAAAGTCCCCTGATTAGGTAAACCAAGGCCCCTCATCGAGTATAAAATATCCCCTGATCGAGTATAACATATCCCCTGATCGTGTATAACAAATTTCCCTGGTCGAGTAGAGTAATGACCCCTAATCGAGTATAACAAAGGCCCCTGATCGAGTATAATAAAGTCTCCTTATCGAGCATAACAAAGGCCCCTGGTCGATTATAACAAAGCCCCCCTGATCGAATATTACAAAGTCCCCTGATTAAGTATAACAAAGTCCCCTGATCGAGTATAACAAATTCCCCTTGTCGAGTATAAAAAAGGCCCCTGATGGAGTATAACAAAGACCAAGATGGAGTATAACAAATGTCACCTGATCGAGGAAAACAAAGCCTCCTCATCGAGTATAAAAAAGTCTCCTGATCGAGTATAACAAAGCACTCTGGTGGAGAATAAAAAGCCCCCTGATCGAGTATAACAAAGTTATTCTCGATAAGGGGGCTTTGTTATACTCGATTAGGGGACTTTGTTATACTCGATCAAGGGCCTTTGTTATACTAGATCAAGGACTTTGTTATATTCGATCAAGGGGCTTTCTTATATTCGATCAGTGACCTTTGTTATACTCGACCAGGGGCCTTTGTTTTCCTCGATCAGGGGGCTTTGTTATACTCGATCAGGGGATATGTTATACTCAATCAGGGGATGTGTTATACTCGATCAGGGGACGTTGTTATAGTCGATAAGGAGGCTTTGTTATACTCAACCGGGGGCCTTAGTTACACTCGATCAAGGGCCTTTGCTATACTCGATCACGGGACTTTGTTTTACTCGATCAATGGGCTTTGTTATACTCGATCTGAGGACTTTGTTATACTCGACCAGGGGACTTTGTTTTACTCGATCATGGGACTTTTTTATATTCGATCAAAGGACTTTGTTATACTCGATTAGGGGTCTTTATTATACTCGATCAATGATCTTTGTTATACTCGATCAGGGGACTTTGTTATCCTCGATCAGAGGACTTTGTTATACTCGATCAGGGGACTTTCTTAAACTCGACCAGGGGAATTTGTTATACTTGATCAGGAGGCTTTCTTAAACTCGATCATGGGACATTACAATACTCGACCAGGAAACTTTGTTATACACGATCAGGGGATATGTTATACTCGACCATGGGACTTTGTTATACTCGAATAGGGGACTTTGTTATACTCGATGTCGGAGTTTTGATATACTCGATCAGGGGACTTTGTTATACTCGATCAGGGGACTTTGTTATACCTGATGAGTAGGCTTTGTTATACTCGATGAGGGGACTTTGTAATACTCGACCAGGGTCCTTTCTTATGCTCTACCAGTGGAATTTGTTATATTCGATCAGGGGGCTTTGTTATATTCGATAGGGGACTTTGTTATACTCGATGAGGGGCATTTCTTATACTCAATCAAGGGCCTTTGCTATACTCGATCACGGGATTTTGTTATACCAGATCAGGGGACTTTGTTATACTCGATCAGAGGGCTTTGTTATACTCGACCATGGGCCTTTGTTATGCTCGATAAGTGGACTTTGTTATTCTCGATCGGGGGACTTTGTTTTCCTCGATCAGGGGGCTTTGTTATACTCGATCAGGGGACTTTGTTATACTCGACCAGGGGACATTGTTTTACTCGATCAGGGACTTTTTTATATTCGATCAACGGACTTTGTTGTACTCGATCAGGGGCCTTTATTATACTCGATCAAGGACCTTTTTTATACTCTATCACGGGACTTTGTTATTCTCGACCAGGGGACTTTGTTATACTCGATGAAGAGGCTTTGTTATACTCGATCAGGGGACATTACTATACTCGACCAGGGAACTTTGTTATACATGTTCAAGGGATATGTTATACTCGATCAGGAGATGTGTTATACTCGATCAGGGGACTTTGTTATACTCGATGAGGAGGCTTTGTTATACTCAACCAGGGCCTTTGTTATACTCGATCATGGGCCTTTATTATACTCGATCAGGTGACTTTGTTATACTTGACCATGGGACTTTGTTATACTCGATCAGGGGACTTTGCTATACTCGATCATGGGCCTTTATTATACTCAATCAGGAGTCTTTTTTATACTCAACCAGGGCCTTTGTTATATTCGATCATGGGCCTTTATTATACTCGATCAGGTGACTTTGTTATACTCGAAACAGAAGAATTTGTTATACTCGATCATGAGACTTTCTTATACTCGATCGGGGCCTTTGTTATACTCGATCAGGGTCATTTTTTATACTGGACCAGGGGACTTTGTTATACTCGACCAGGGGACTTTGTTATATTCGATGAGGAGGCTTTGTTATACTCGATCAGGGGACTTTGTTATACTCGATGAGGAGGCTATCTTATACTCAACCGGGGGCTTTTGTTATACTCGATCAGGTGCCTTTATTATACTCGATCAAGAGCCTTTGTTATACTCGATCAGGGGACTTTGTTAAACTCGACCAGAGGGCTTTGTTATACTCGATCAGGGGGCTTTGTTATACTCGATCATGGGACATTACTATACTCGACCAGGGAACTTTGTTATACACGATCAGGTGATATGTTATACTCGATCAGAGGATGTGTTATACTCGATCAGGGGACTTTGTTATACTCGATCAGGATGCTTTGTTGTACACAAACGGGGCCCTTTGTTATACTCGATCAGGGGCCTTTGTTATACTCGATAAAGGGACTTTGTTATACTCGACCATGGGACTTTGTTATACTAGATCAGGGGACTTTGTTATAAACGTTGAGGGGGCTTTGATATACACGATCAGGAGACTTTGTTATATTCGACCAGGTCTTTTGTTATGCTCGACCTTTGTTACACTCGATCAGGGGGCTTTGTTATATTCGATTAGGGGACTTTATTATTCTCGACCAGGGGCCTTTGTTATGATCAACCAGGGAACTTTGTTATACTCAATCAGGGGACTTTGTCATACTCGATCAGGGAGCTTTGTTTTCCTCGACCAAGGGTACTTTGTTATACTCGATCAGGGGACTTTGTTATACTCGATGATTGGGCTTTGTTATACTCGATCAAGGGCCTTTGTCATAATCGATCAAGGGACTCTGTTGGACTCGATGAGGGGCCTTTGTTATACTCGATGAGGGGCCTTTGTTATACTCAATCATGGGCCATTGTTATATTCAACCAGGGGACTTTGATATACTCGATCAGGGGGCTTTTTTATATTCGATTAGGGGACTTTGTTATACTCGATGAGGGGCATTTGTTATACGCGATCAAAGGCCTTTGCTAAACTCGATCAGGGGACTTTGTTAGATTCGTTTAAGGGTCTTTTGTTATTCTCGATCAGGGGACTTTGTTATACCTGATCAGAGGGCTTTGTTATACTCGACCAGGGGCCTTTGTTATGCTCGATCAGGGGCCTTTGTTATACTATATCAGGGGCTTTTGTTATACGCGAACCAGGAGAATTTGTTATACTCGATCATGAGACTTTGTTATACTCGATCAGGGCCTTTATTATACTCGACCAGGGGGGTTTGATATACTCGATCAGGGGACTTTGTTATACTCGGTAAGGGGGCTTTATTATACTCGATCAGGGGGACTTTGTTATACTCGATCAGAGGACTTTGTTTTACTCGATCAGGGGGCTTTGTTATTCTCCACCAGGGTGCTTTGTTATACTCGATCAGGGGACTTTGTTATATTCGATGAGGAGGCTTTGTTATACTCGATCAGGGGACTTTGTTATACTCGATGAGGAGGCTATCTTATACTCAACCGGGGGCTTTTGTTATACTCGATCAGGTGCCTTTATTATACTCGATCAAGAGCTTTTGTTATACTCGATCAGGGGACTTTGTTAAACTCGACCAGAGGACTTTGTTATACTCGATCAGGGGGCTTTGTTATACTCGATCATGGGACATTACTATACTCGACCAGGGAACTTTGTTATACACGATCAGGTGATATGTTATACTCGATCAGAGGATGTGTTATACTCGATCAGGGGACTTTGTTATACTCGATCAGGATGCTTTGTTGTAAACAAACGGGGCCCTTTGTTATACTCGATCAGGGGCCTTTGTTATACTCGATAAAGGGACTTTGTTATACTCGACCATGGGACTTTGTTATACTAGATCAGGGGACTTTGTTATAAACGTTGAGGGGGCTTTGATATACACGATCAGGAGACTTTGTTATATTCGACCAGGGTCTTTTGTTATGCTCGACCTTTGTTACACTCGATCAGGGGGCTTTGTTATATTCGATTAGGGGACTTTATTATTCTCGACCAGGGGCCTTTGTTATGATCAACCAGGGAACTTTGTTATACTCAATCAGGGGACTTTGTCATACTCGATCAGGGAGCTTTGTTTTCCTCGACCAAGGGACTTTGTTATACTCGATCAGGGGACTTTGTTATACTCGGTAAGGGGGCTTTATTCTATTCGATCAGGGGGATTTTATTATACTCGATCAGAGGACTTTGTTTTACTCGATCAGGGGGCTTTGTTATTCTCCACCAGGGTGCTTTGTTATACTCGATCAGGGGACTTTGTTATACTCGATCAGGAGGCTTTGTTTTCCTCGATCAGGTGACATTTGTTATACTCCATCTTGGTCTTTGTTATACTCCATCAGGGGCCTTTGTTATACTCGACAAGGGGAATTTGTTATACTCGATCAGGGGACTTTTGTTATACTTAATCAGGGGACTTTGTAATATTCGATCAGGGGGGCTTTGTTATAATCGACCAGGGGCCTTTGTTATGCTCGATAAGGGGACTTTATTATACTCGATCAGGGGCCTTTGTTATACTCGATTAGGGGACATTACTCTACTTGACCAGGGAACTTTGTTATACACGATAAGGGAATATGTTATACTCGATCAGGGGATGTTTTATACTCGATGAGGGGCCTTTGTTATACTCAATCAGGGGACTTTGTTATACTCGATCAGAGGGCTTTGTTTTCCTCGATCAGGGGACTTTGTTATACTCCATCAGGGTCTTTGTTATACTCCATTAGGGGCCTTTGTTATACTCCATCAGGGTCTTTGTTATGCTTGATCAGGGGACTTTGTTAAACTTGATCAGGGGACTTTGCATTATTCGATCAGGGGGGCTTTGTTATGCTCGACCAGGTGCCTTTGTTATGCTCGATAAGGGGACTTTGTTATACTCGATCAGGGACCTTGGTTATACTCGACCAAAGCACTTTGTTATACCCGATCAGGGGAATTTGTTATACTCGACAAGGGGACTTTGTTATACTCGATAAGGGGAATTTGCTATACTCGATTAGGGGACTTTGCTATACTCGATCAGGGGACTTTGTTGTACTCGATTAGGGGGCGTCGTTTTCCTTGATGAGGGGTCTTTGTTATACTCCATCAGGGGCCTTGTTATACTCGACCAGGGGATTTTGTTATACTCGATCAGGGGCCTTTGTTATTCTCGATCAGGGGACTTTGCTTTATTCGACCAGGGGACTTTGTTATACTCGATCAGGGGACTTTGTTATACTCGATCAGGGGAATTTGTTATACTCGACCAGGGGACTTTGTTATACACAACCAGGGGACTTTGTTATACTCGATCAGAGGACTTTGTTATACACGGCCAGGGGACTTTGTTATACTCGATCAGAGGACTTTGTTATACTCGATGGGGGGACTTTGTTATACTCGATCATGGGACTTTGTTATACTTGATCAGGGGACTTTGTATTATTCGATGAGGGGGGGGTTTGTTATGCTCGAAGAGGGGCCTTTGTTATGCTCGATAAGTGGACTTTGTTATATTCGATCAGAGGACTTTGTTATTCTCGATCAGTTCTTGTTATTCTCGAGATCAGGACTCTTTGTTTACTCGATCAGGGACTTTGTTATACTCCATGCAGGGAATTTGGTTATACCGACCAGGGACTTTGTTATACTTGGATCACCGGGACTGTGTACATTCTGTTTAGGGGGCTTTGTTGTACCTGACCAGGGCCTTGTTGGCGCTCTCGATAAGGGACTTTGTTATACTCGATCAGGGCCTTTGTTATTCTCATGATCAGGGACTTTGTTTTACCAGACCAGGGAACTTTTTGTTATACACGACCAGGGGACTTTTGTTATACCTGGATCAGAGGACTTTGTTATACCTGGATGGGGGGAATTTTATATACCTTGATCACGGGACTGTTACCTGATCAGGTACCTGCACAGTCTGAGGTGGGGGTTGATGGTGCTCGAAGAGGGGCCTTTGTTATGCTCGATAAGTGGACTTTGTTATATTTGATCAGAGGACTTTGTTATTCTCGATCAGGGGCCTTGGTTATACTCGACCAGGGGACTTTGTTATACTCGACCAGGGGACATTGTTATACTCGATCAGGGGAATTTGTAATACTCGACCAGGGGACTTTGTTATACTCGACAAAGGGACTTTGTTTTACTCGATCAGAGGACTTTGTTATATTTGATCACTGGACTTTGTAATATTCGATCAGGGGGGCTTTGTTATACTCGACCAGGGGCCTTGTTATGCTCGACCAGAGGACTTTGTTATACTCGATCAGAGGACTTTGTTATACTCGATGGGGGGACTTTGTTATACTCGATCACGGGACTGGTTATGCTCCACTAGCCTTGTTGCGCTCTCGACCAGGGGGCTTTGTTATATCTGATTAGGGATTGGTTATACCATTAGACCAGGGCCTCAAGCGGCCAACCAGGGACTTTTGTTATGTTTTAATCAGGACTTTTACAGGCCTCGATGAGTAAGCTTTGTTTTCTCGACCAGGTGACTTGTTATACCTTTATTAGGGGACTTCGTTATACTCCACTCGGGGCCTTTGTTATAATTTTATTAAGGAATTTGTTATACTCGATCAGGGGACTTTGTTATACTTAATCAGGGGACTTTGTAATATTCGATCAGGGGGGCTTTGTTATAATCGACCAGGGGCCTTTGTTATGCTCGATAAGAGGACCTTATTATACTCGATCAGGGGCCTTTGTTATACTCGATTAGGGGACATTACTCTACTCGACCAGGGAACTTTGTTATACACGATAAGGGGATATGTTATACTCGATCAGGGGATGTTTTATACTCGATGAGGGGCCTTTGTTATACTCAATCACGGGACTTTGTTATACTCGATCAGAGGGCTTTGTTTTCCTCGATCAGGGGACTTTGTTATACTCAATCAGGGTCTTTGTTATACTCCATTAGGGGCCTTTGTTATACTCCATCAGGGCCTTTGTTATGCTTGATCAGGGGACTTTGTTAAACTTGATCAGGGGACTTTGCATTTTTCGATCAGGGGGGCTTTGTTATGCTCGACCAGGGGCCTTTGTTATGCTCGATAAGGGGACTTTGTTATACTCGATCAGGGGCCTTGGTTATACTCGACCAAAGAACTTTGTTATACACGATCAGGGGAATTTGTTATACTCGACAAGGGGACTTTGTTATACTCGATAGGGGGAATTTGTTATACTCGATCAGGGGACTTTGTTATACTCGATCAGGGGACTTTGTTATACGCGACCAGGGGACTTTGTTATACTCGATCAGAGATATTTGTTATACACGACCAGGGGACTTTGTTGTTCCATCGTATAATTTTTGTTATACCTGCGGGGACTTTTGTTATAATTACACCGGACTTGTTATACTGCAATCAGGGACTTTGTATTATTCCGGATGAGGGGGGGGCTTGTTATGCCTGAAGAGGGGCCTTTGTTATGCTCGATAAGTGGACTTTGTTATATTCGATCAGAGGACTTTGTTATTCTCGATCAGGGGCCTTTGTTATTCTCGATCAGGGGACTTTGTTTTACTCGATCAGGGACTTTGTTATACTCGATCAGGGGAATTTGTTATACTCGACCAGGGGACTTTGTTATACACAACCAGGGGACTTTGTTATACACGACCAGGGGACTTTGTTATACTTGATCACTGGACTTTGTAATATTCGTTCAGGGGGGCTTTGTTATACTCGACCAGGGGCCTTTGTTATGCTCGATAAGGGGACTTTGTTATACTCGATCAGGGGCCTTTGTTATTCTCGATCAGGGGACTTTGTTTTACTCGACCAGGGGACTTTGTTATACACGACCAGGGGACTTTGTTATACTCGATCAGAGGACTTTGTTATACTCGATGGGGCGACTTTGTTATACTCGATCACGGGACTTTGTTATACTCGATCAGGGGACTTTGTATTATTCGATGAGGGGGGGTTTGTTATGCTCGAAGAGTGGCCTTTGCTATGCTCGATAAGTGGACTTTGTTATATTCGATTAGAGGACTTTGTTATTCTCGATCAGGGGCCTTGGTTATACTCGACCAGGGGACTTTGTTATACTCGACCAGGGGACATTGTTATACTAGATCAGGGGAATTTCTAATACTCGACCAGGGGACTTTGTTATACTCGACAAGGGGACTTTGTTATGCCCGATGACGGGCCTTGGTTATACTCGACCAAGGGACTTTGTTATACTCGACAAAGGGACTTTGTTTTACTCGATCAGGGAACTTTGTTATACTTGATCACTGGACTTTGTAATATTCGATCAGGGGGGCTTTGTTATACTCGAACAGGGGCCTTTGTTATGCTCGATAAGGGGACTTTGTTATACTCGATCAGGGGACTTTGTTATACTCGATCAGGGGCCTTGTTATGCTCGACCAGGGGACTTTGTTATATTCGATTAGGGGACTTTGTTATACTCGACCAAGGGCCTTTGTTATGGTCAACCAGGGGACTTTGTTATACTCAATCAGGGGACTTTGTTATACTCGATGAGGGAGCTTTGTTTTCCTCGACCAGGGGACTTTGTTATACTCGATTAGGGGACTTTGTTATACTCCATCAGGGGCCTTTGTTATACTCGACCAGGGGACTTTGTTATACTCGATCAGGGGACTTTGTTATACTTGATCAGGGAGCTTTGTTTTCCTCGACCAGGGGACTTTGTTATACTCGATTAGGGGACTTTGTTATACTCGATGATTGGGCTTTGTTTTACTCGATCAAGGGCCTTTGTCATAATCGATCAGGGGACTTTGTTAGACTCGATGAGGGGCCCCTGTTATACTCGATGAGGGGCCTTTGTTATACTCAGTCAACGGCCATTGTTATATTCAACCAGGGGACTTTGTTATACTCGATCAGGGGGCTTTGTTATATTCGATCAGGGGACTTTGTTATACTCGATCAGGGGGCGTTGTTTTCCTTGATCAGGGGTCTTTGTTACACTCCATGAGGGGCCTTTGTTATACTCGACCAGGGGATTTTGTTATACTCGATCAGGGGCCTTTGTTATTCTCGATCAGGGGACTTTGTTTTACTCGACCAAGGGACTTTGTTATACTCGATCAGGGGACTTTGTTATACTCTATCAGGGAAATTTGTTATACTCGACCAGGGGACTTTGTTATACACGACCAGGGGACTTTGTTATACTCGATCAGAGGACTTTGTTATACTCGATGGGGGACTTTGTTATACTCGATCACGGGACTTTGTTATACTTGATCAGGGGACTTTGTATTATTCGTTGAGGAGGGGGTTTGTTATGCTCGAAGAGGGGCCTTTGTTATGCTCGATAAGTGGACTTTGTTATATTCGATCAGAGGACTTTGTTATTCTCGATCAGGGCCTTGTTATTCTTGATTAGGGGACTTTGTTTTACTCGACTTGGGGACCTTGTTATACTCGATCAGGGGACTTTGTTATACTCGATCAGGGGAATTTGTTATACTCTACCAGGGGACTTTGTTATACACGACCAGGGGACTTTGTTATACACGACCAGGGGACTTTGTTATACTTGATCACTGGACTTTGTAATATTCGTTCAGGGGGGCTTTGTTATAGTCGACCAGGGGCCTTTGTTATGCTCGATAAGGGGACTTTGTTATACTCGATCAGGGGCCTTTGTTATTCTCGATCAGGGGACTTTGTTTTACTCGACCAGGGGACTTTGTTATACTCGATCAGGGGACTTTGTTATACTCGATCAGGGGAATTTGTTATACTCGACCAGGGGACTTTGTTATACTCGATCAGAGGACTTTGTTATACTCGATGGGTGGACTTTGTTATACTCGATAACGGGACTTTGTTATACTTGATCAGGGGACTTTGTATTATTCGATGAGGGGGGGTTTCTTATGCTCGAAGAGGGGCCTTTGTTATGCTCGATAAGTGGACTTTGTTATATTCGACCAGGGGACATTGTTATACTCGTTCAGGGGAATTTGTAATACTCGACCAGGGGACTTTGTTATACTCGATAAGGGGACTTTGTTATGCCCGATGAGGGGCCTTGGTTATACTCGACCAAAGGACTTTGTTATACTCGACAAAGGGACTTTGTTTTACTCGATCAGGGGACTTTGTTATACTTGATCACTGGACTTTGTTATGCTCGATAAGGGGACTTTGTTATACTCGATTAGGGGCCTTTGTTATGCTCGACCAGAGGACTTTGTTATACTCGATCAGGGGACTTTGTTATACTCGATCAGAGAGCTTTGTTTTCCTCGACCAGGGGACTTTGTTATACTCGATTAGGGGACTTTGTTATACTCGATGATTGGGCTTTGTTTTATTCGATCAAGGGCCTTTGTCATAATCGATCAGGGGACTTTGTTAGACTCGATGATAGGCCCCTGTTATACTCGATGAGGGGCCTTTGTTATACTCAATCAACGGCCATTGTTATATTCAACCAGGGGACTTTGTTAGACTCGATCAGGGGGCTTTGTTATATTCGATAAGGGGACTTTGTTATACTCGATGAGGGGCATTTGTTATACTCGATCAAGGGCCTTTGTTAGACTCGATTAGGGGCCTGTGTTATTCTCGATCACGGGACTTTGTTATACTCGATCAGGGGCCTTTGTTATTCTCGACCAGGGGCCTTTGTTATGCTCGATCAGAGGCCTTTGATATACTCTATCAGGGGCTTTTGTTATACTCGAACCAGGGGAATTTGTTATACTCGATCATGAGACTTTGTTATACTCGATCAGGGCCTTTATTATACTTGACCAGGGGGGTTTGATATTCTCGATTAGGTGACTTTGTTATACTCGGTAAGGGGGCTTTATTATGTTCAATCAGGGGACTTTGTTATATTCGATCAGGGGACTTTGTTATACTTGATCAGGGGGCTTTGTTATACTCGACCAGGGTGCTTTGTTATACTCGATCAGGGGAGTTTGTTATACTCGATTAGGGGGCTTTGTTTTCCTCGAACAGGGGACTTTGTTATGATCAACCAGGGAACTTTGTTATACTCAATCAGGGGACTTTGTCATACTCGATCAGGGAGCTTTGTTTTCCTCGACCAAGGGACTTTGTTATACTCGATCAGGGGACTTTGTTATACTCGATGATTGGGCTTTGTTATACTCGATCAAGGGCCTTTGTCATAATCGATCAAGGGACTCTGTTGGACTCGATGAGGGGCCTTTGTTATACTCGATGAGGGGCCTTTGTTATACTCAATCATGGGCCATTGTTATATTCAACCAGGGGACTTTGATATACTCGATCAGGGGGCTATTTTATATTCGATTAGGGGACTTTGTTATACTCGATGAGGGGCATTTGTTATACGCGATCAAAGGCCTTTGCTAAACTCGATCAGGGGATTTTGTTAGATTCGTTTAAGGGTCTTTTGTTATTCTCGATCAGGGGACTTTGTTATACCTGATCAGAGGGCTTTGTTATACTCGACCAGGGGCCTTTGTTATGCTCGATCAGGGGCCTTTGTTATACTATATCAGGGGCTTTTGTTATACGCGAACCAGGAGAATTTGTTATACTCGATCATGAGACTTTGTTATACTCGATCAGGGCCTTTATTATACTCGGTAAGGGGGCTTTATTATACTCGATCAGGGGGACTTTGTTATACTCGATCAGAGGACTTTGTTTTACTCGATCAGGGGGCTTTGTTATTCTCCACCAGGGTGCTTTGTTATACTCGATCAGGGGAATTTGTTATATTCGATGAGGAGGCTTTGTTATACTCGATCAGGGGACTTTGTTATACTCGATGAGGAGGCTATCTTATACTCAACCGGGGGCTTTTGTTATACTCGATCAGGTGCCTTTATTATACTCGATCAAGAGCTTTTGTTATACTCGATCAGGGGACTTTGTTAAACTCGACCAGAGGACTTTGTTATACTCGATCAGGGGGCTTTGTTATACTCGATCATGGGACATTACTATACTCGACCAGGGAACTTTGTTATACACGATCAGGTGATATGTTATACTCGATCAGAGGATGTGTTATACTCGATCAGGGGACTTTGTTATACTCGATCAGGATGCTTTGTTGTACACAAACGGGGCCCTTTGTTATACTCGATCAGGGGCCTTTGTTATACTCGATAAAGGGACTTTGTTATACTCGACCATGGGACTTTGTTATACTAGATCAGGGGACTTTGTTATAAACGTTGAGGGGGCTTTGATATACACGATCAGGAGACTTTGTTATATTCGACCAGGGTCTTTTGTTATGCTCGACCTTTGTTACACTCGATCAGGGGGCTTTGTTATATTCGATTAGGGGACTTTATTATTCTCGACCAGGGGCCTTTGTTATGATCAACCAGGGAACTTTGTTATACTCAATCAGGGGACTTTGTCATACTCGATCAGGGAGCTTTGTTTTCCTCGACCAAGGGACTTTGTTATACTCGATCAGGGGACTTTGTTATACTCGATGATTGGGCTTTGTTATACTCGATCAAGGGCCTTTGTCATAATCGATCAAGGGACTCTGTTGGACTCGATGAGGGGCCTTTGTTATACTCGATGAGGGGCCTTTGTTATACTCAATCATGGGCCATTGTTATATTCAACCAGGGGACTTTGATATACTCGATCAGGGGGCTTTTTTATATTCGATTAGGGGACTTTGTTATACTCGATGAGGGGCATTTGTTATACGCGATCAAAGGCCTTTGCTAAACTCGATCAGGGGACTTTGTTAGATTCGTTTAAGGGTCTTTTGTTATTCTCGATCAGGGGACTTTGTTATACCTGATCAGAGGGCTTTGTTATACTCGACCAGGGGCCTTTGTTATGCTCGATCAGGGGCCTTTGTTATACTATATCAGGGGCTTTTGTTATACGCGAACAGGAGAATTTGTTATACTCGATCATGAGACTTTGTTATACTCGATCAGGGCCTTTATTATACTCGACCAGGGGGGTTTGATATACTCGATCAGGGGACTTTGTTATACTCGGTAAGGGGGCTTTATTATACTCGATCAGGGGGACTTTGTTATACTCGATCAGAGGACTTTGTTTTACTCGATCAGGGGGCTTTGTTATTCTCCACTAGGGTGCTTTGTTATACTCGATCAGGGGACTTTGTTATATTCGATGAGGAGGCTTTGTTATACTCGATCAGGGGACTTTGTTATACTCGATGAGGAGGCTATCTTATACTCAACCGGGGGCTTTTGTTATACTCGATCAGGTGCCTTTATTATACTCGATCAAGAGCTTTTGTTATACTCGATCAGGGGACTTTGTTAAACTCGACCAGAGGACTTTGTTATACTCGATCAGGGGGCTTTGTTATACTCGATCATGGGACATTACTATACTCGACCAGGGAACTTTGTTATACACGATCAGGTGATATGTTATACTCGATCAGAGGATGTGTTATACTCGATCAGGGGACTTTGTTATACTCGATCAGGATGCTTTGTTGTACACAAACGGGGCCCTTTGTTATACTCGATCAGGGGCCTTTGTTATACTCGATAAAGGGACTTTGTTATACTCGACCATGGGACTTTGTTATACTAGATCAGGGGACTTTGTTATAAACGTTGAGGGGGCTTTGATATACACGATCAGGAGACTTTGTTATATTCGACCAGGGTCTTTTGTTATGCTCGACCTTTGTTACACTCGATCAGGGGACTTTGTTATATTCGATTAGGGGACTTTATTATTCTCGACCAGGGGCCTTTGTTATGATCAACCAGGGAACTTTGTTATACTCAATCAGGGGACTTTGTCATACTCGATCAGGGAGCTTTGTTTTCCTCGATCAAGGGACTTTGTTATACTCGATCAGGGGACTTTGTTATACTCGATGATTGGGCTTTGTTATACTCGATCAAGGGCCTTTGTCATAATCGATCAAGGGACTCTGTTGGACTCGATGAGGGGCCTTGTTATACTCGATGAGGGGCCTTTGTTATACTCAATCATGGGCCATTGTTATATTCAACCAGGGGACTTTGATATACTCGATCAGGGGGCTTTTTTATATTCGATTAGGGGACTTTGTTATACTCGATGAGGGGCATTTGTTATACGCGATCAAAGGCCTTTGCTAAACTCGATCAGGGGACTTTGTTAGATTCGTTTAAGGGTCTTTTGTTATTCTCGATCAGGGGACTTTGTTATACCTGATCAGAGGGCTTTGTTATACTCGACCAGGGGCCTTTGTTATGCTCGATCAGGGGCCTTTGTTATACTATATCAGGGGCTTTTGTTATACGCGAACCAGGAGAATTTGTTATACTCGATCATGAGACTTTGTTATACTCGATCAGGGCCTTTATTATACTCGACCAGGGGGGTTTGATATACTCGATCAGGGGACTTTGTTATACTCGGTAAGGGGGCTTTATTATACTCGATCAGGGGGACTTTATTATACTCGATCAGAGGACTTTGTTTTACTCGATCAGGGGGCTTTGTTATTCTCCTTCAGGGTGCTTTGTTATACTCGATCAGGGGACTTTGTTATACTCGATCAGGAGGCTTTGTTTTCCTCGATCAGGTGACATTTGTTATACTCCATCTTGGTCTTTGTTATACTCCATCAGGGGCCTTTGTTATACTCGACAAGGGGAATTTGTTATACTCGATCAGGGGACTTTTGTTATACTTAATCAGGGGACTTTGTAATATTCGATCAGGGGGGCTTTGTTATAATCGACCAGGGGCCTTTGTTATGCTCGATAAGGGGACTTTATTATACTCGATCAGGGGCCTTTGTTATACTCGATTAGGGGACATTACTCTACTTGACCAGGGAACTTTGTTATACACGATAAGGGAATATGTTATACTCGATCAGGGGATGTTTTATACTCGATGAGGGGCCTTTGTTATACTCAATCAGGGGACTTTGTTATACTCGATCAGAGGGCTTTGTTTTCCTCGATCAGGGGACTTTGTTATACTCCATCAGGGTCTTTGTTATACTCCATTAGGGGACTTTGTTATACTCCATCAGGGTCTTTGTTATGCTTGATCAGGGGACTTTGTTAAACTTGATCAGGGGACTTTGCATTATTCGATCAGGGGGCCTTTGTTATGCTCGACCAGGTGCCTTTGTTATGCTCGATAAGGGGACTTTGTTATACTCGATCAGGGACCTTGGTTATACTCGACCAAAGCACTTTGTTATACCCGATCAGGGGAATTTGTTATACTCGACAAGGGGACTTTGTTATACTCGATAAGGGGAATTTGTTATACTCGATTAGGGGGCGTCGTTTTCCTTGATGAGGGGTCTTTGTTATACTCCATCAGGGGCCTTTGTTATACTCGACCAGGGGATTTTGTTATACTCGGTCAGGGGCCTTTGTTATTCTCGATTAGGGGACTTTGTTTTATTCGACCAGGGGACTTTGTTATACTCGATCAGGGGACTTTGTTATACTCGATCAGGGGAATTTGTTATACTCGACCAGGGGACTTTGTTATACACGACCAGGTGACTTTGTTATACTCGATCAGAGAACTTTGTTATACACGGCCAGGGGACTTTGTTATACTCGATCAGAGGACTTTGTTATACTCGATGGGGGGACTTTGTTATACTCGATCACGGGACTTTGTTATACTTGATCAGGGGACTTTGTATTATTCGATGAGGGGGGGGGTTTGTTATGCTCGAAGAGGGGCCTTTGTTATGCTCGATAAGTGGACTTTGTTATATTCGATCAGAGGACTTTGTTATTCTCGATCAGGGGCCTTTGTTATTCTCGATCAGGGGACTTTGTTTTACTCAATCAGGGGACTTTGTTATACTCGATCAGGGGAATTTGTTATACTCGACCAGGGGACTTTGTTATACTTGATCGCTGGACTTTGTAATATTCGTTTAGGGGGGCTTTGTTATACTCGACCAGGGGCCTTTGTTATGCTCGATAAGGGAACTTTCTTATACTCGATCAGGGGCCTTTGTTATTCTCGATCAGGGGACTTTGTTTTACTCGACCAGGGAACTTTGTTATACACGACCAGGGGACTTTGTTATACTCGATCAGAGGACTTTGTTATACTCGATGGGGGGACTTTGTTATACTCGATCACGGGACTTTGTTATACTTGATCAGGGGACTTTGTATTATTCGATGAGGGGGGGTTTGTTATGCTCGAAGAGGGGCCTTTGTTATGCTCGATAAGTGGACTTTGTTATATTCGATCAGAGGAATTTGTTATTCTCGATCAGGGGCCTTGGTTATACTCGACCAGGGGACTTTGTTATACTCGACCAGGGGACATTGTTATACTCGATCAGGGGAATTTGTAATACTCGACCAGGGGACTTTGTTATACTCGACAAAGGGACTTTGTTTTACTCGATCAGAGGACTTTGTTATATTTGATCACTGGACTTTGTAATATTCGATCAGGGGGGCTTTGTTATACTCGACCAGGGGCCTTGTTATGCTCGACCAGAGGACTTTGTTATACTCGATCAGAGGACTTTGTTATACTCGATGGGGGGACTTTGTTATACTCGATCACGGGACTTTGTTATACTTGATCAGGGGACTTTGTATTATTCGATGAGGGGGGGTTTGTTATGCTCGAAGAGGGGCCTTTGTTATGCTCGATAAGTGAACTTTGTTATATTTGATCAGAGGACTTTGTTATTCTCGATCAGGGGCCTTGGTTATACTCGACCAGGGGACTTTGTTATACTCGACCAGGGGACATTGTTATACTCGATCAAGGGAATTTGTAATACTCGACCAGGGGACTTTGTTATACTCGACAAAGGGACTTTGTTTTACTCGATCAGAGGACTTTGTTATATTTGATCACTGGACTTTGTAATATTCGATCAGGGGGGCTTTGTTATACTCGACCAGGGGCCTTGTTATGCTCGACCAGAGGACTTTGTTATACTCGATCCGGGGACTTTCTTATACTCGATCAGGGGGCTTTGATATACTCGATCAGGGGACTTTGTTATGCTCCATCAGGGGCCTTTGTTATGCTCGACCAGGGGGCTTTGTTATATTCGATTAGGGGACATTGTTATACTCGACCAGGGGCCTTTGTTATGGTCAACCAGGGGACTTTGTTATACTTAATCAGGGGACTTTGTTATTCTCGATGAGGGAGCTTTGTTTTCCTCGACCAGGGGACTTTGTTATACTCGATTAGGGGACTTTGTTATACTCCATCAGGGGCCTTTGTTATACTCGACAAGGGGAATTTGTTATACTCGATCAGGGGACTTTGTTATACTTAATCAGGGACTTTGTAATATTCGATCAGAGGGGCTTTGTTATAATCGACCAGGGGCCTTTGTTATGCTCGATAAGAGGACTTTATTATACTCGATCAGGGGCCTTTGTTATACTCGATTAGGGGACATTACTCTACTCGACCAGGGAACTTTGTTATACACGATAAGGGGATATGTTATACTCGATCAGGGGATGTTTTATACTTGATGAGGGGCCTTTGTTATACTCAATCAGGGGACTTTGTTATACTCGATCAGAGGGCTTTGTTTTCCTCGATCAGGGGACTTTATTCTCTCCATCAGGGTCTTTGTTATACTCCATTAAAGGGCCTTTATTGCTCTCCGAGGTCTTTGTTATACTTGATCAGGGGACTTTGTTAAATGATCGGGGACTTTGCGTGTATTGTTATTCGATCAGGGGACTTTGTTATACTCAATGAGGGGGCTTTGTTATACTCGATCAGGGGAACTTTGATATACTCTCGATGCAGGGGCCTTGGATTTATACTCGACCAAAGAACTTTGTTATACACGATCAGGGGAATTTGTTATACTCGACAAGGGGACTTTGTTATACTCGATAGGGGGAATTTGTTATACTCGATCAGGGGGCTTTGTTATACTCAATCAGGGGACTTTGTTATACGCGACCAGGGGACTTTGTTATACTCGATCAGAGGACTTTGTTATACACGACCAGGGGACTTTGTTATACTCGATCAGAGGACTTTGTTATACTCGATGGGGGGACTTTGTTATACTCGATTACGGGACTTTGTTATACTTGATCAGGGGACTTTGTATTATTCGATGAGAGTTTATGTGATGAGGCCTTTGTTATGCTCGATAAATTGGACTTTTGTTATATCGATCAGGACACTTTGTTATTCTCGATCAGGGGCGCTGTTATTCTCGATCAGGAGACTGTTTTACTCGATCAGGACTTTGTTACTCTCGATCGGGGAATTTGTTATACTCGACCAGGGGACTTTTGTTATACACAACCAGGGGACTTTGTTATACACGACCAGGGGACTTTGTTATACTTGATCACTGGACTTTGTAATATTCGTTCAGGGGGGCTTTGTTATACTCGACCAGGGGCCTTTGTTATGCTCGATAAGGGGACTTTGTTATACTCGATGAGGGGCCTTTGTTATTCTCGATCAGGGGACTTTGTTTTACTCGACCAGGGGACTTTGTTATACACGACCAGGGGACTTTGTTATACTCGATCAGAGGACTTTGTTATACTCGATGGGGCGACTTTGTTATAGTCGATCACGGGACTTTGTTATACTCGATCAGGGGACTTTGTATTATTCGATGAGGGGGGGTTTGTTATGCTCGAAGAGGGGCCTTTGTTATGCTCGATAAGTGAACTTTGTTATATTCGATTAGAGGACTTTGTTATTCTCGATCAGGGGCCTTGGTTATACTCAACCAGGGGACTTTGTTATACTCGACCAGGGGACATTGTTACACTAGATCAGGGGAATTTGTAATACTCGACCAGGGGACTTTGTTATACTCGACAAGGGGACTTTGTTATGCCCGATGACGGGCCTTGGTTATACTCGACCTAGGTACTTTGTTATACTCGACTAAGGGACTTTGTTTTACTCGATCAGGGAACTTTGTTAAACTTGATCACTGGACTTTGTAATATTCGATCAGGGGGGCTTTGTTATACTCGAACAGGGGCCTTTGTTATGCTTGATAAGGGGACTTTGTTATACTCGATCAGGGGACTTTGTTATACTCGATCAGGGGCCTTGTTATGCTCGACCAGAGGACTTTGTTATACTCGACCAAGGGCCTTTGTTATGGTCAACCAGGGGACTTTGTTATACTCAATCAGGGGACTTTGTTATACTCGATGAGGGAGCTTTGTTTTCCTCGACCAGGGGACTTTGTTATATTCGATTAGGGGACTTTGTTATACTCGACCAAGGGCCTTTGTTATGGTCAACCAGGGGACTTTGTTATACTCAATCAGGGGACTTTGTTATACTCGATGAGGGAGCTTTGTTTTCCTCGACCAGGGTACTTTGTTATACTCGATTAGGGGACTTTGTTATACTCCATCAGGGGCCTTTGTTATACTCGACCAGGGGACTTTGTTATACTCGATCAGGGGACTTTGTTATACTTGATCAGGGAGCTTTGTTTTGCTCGACCAGGGGACTTTGTTATACTCGATTAGGGGACTTTGTTATACTCGATGATTGAGCTTTGTTTTACTCGATCAAGGGCCTTTGTCATAATCGATCAGGGGACTTTGTTAGACTCGATGAGGGGCCCCTGTTATACTCGATGAGGGGCCTTTGTTATACTCAGTCAACGGCCATTATTATATTCAACCAGGGGACTTTGTTATACTCGATCAGGGGGCTTTGTTATATTCGATCAGGGGACTTTGTTATACTCGATGAGGGGGCGTTGTTTTCCTTGATCAGGGGTCTTTGTTACACTCCATGAGGGGCCTTTGTTATACTCGACCAGGGGATTTTGTTATACTCGATCAGGGGCTTTTGTTATTCTCGATCAGGGGACTTTGTTTTACTCGACCAGGGGAGTTTCTTATACTCGATCAGGGGACTTTGTTATACTCTATCAGGGGAATTTGTTATACTCGACCAGGGGACTTTGTTATACACGACCAGGGGACTTTGTTATACTCGATTAGAGGACTTTGTTATACACGACCAGGGGACTTTGTTATACTCGATCAGAGGACTTTGTTATACTCGATGGGGGACTTTGTTATACTCGATCACGGGACTTTGTTATACTTGATCAGGGGACTTTGTATTATTCGTTGAGGAGGGGGTTTGTTATGCTCGAAGAGGGGCCTTTGTTATGCTCGATAAGTGGACTTTGTTATATTCGATCAGAGGACTTTGTTATTCTCGATCAGGGGTCTTTGTTATTCTCGATCAGGGGACTTTGTTTTACTCGACTTGGGGACTTTGTTATACTCGATCAGGGGACTTTGTTATACTCGATCAGGGGAATTTGTTATACTCTACCAGGGGACTTTGTTATACACGACCAGGGGACTTTGTTATACACGACCAGGGGACTTTGTTATACTTGATCACTGGACTTTGTAATATTCGTTCAGGGGGGCTTTGTTATAGTCGACCAGGGGCCTTTGTTATGCTCGATAAGGGGACTTTGTTATTCTCGATCAGGGGCCTTTGTTATTCTCGATCAGGGGACTTTGTTTTACTCGACCAGGGGACTTTGTTATACTCGATCAGGGGACTTTGTTATACTCGATCAGGGGAATTTGTTATACTCGACCAGGGGACTTTGTTATACTCGATCAGAGGACTTTGTTATACTCGATGGGTGGACTTTGTTATGCTCGATCACGGGACTTTGTTAAACTTGATCAGTGGACTTTGTATTATTCGATGAGGGGGGGTTTCTTATGCTCGAAGAGGGGCCTTTGTTATGCTCGATAAGTGGACTTTGTTATATTCGATCAGAGGACTTTGTTATTCTCGATTAGGGGCCTTGGTTATACTCGACCAGGGAAGTTTGTTATACTCGACCAGGGGACATTGTTATACTCGTTCAGGGGAATTTGTAATACTCGACCAGGGGACTTTGTTATACTCGATAAGGGGACTTTGTTATGCCCGATGAGGGGCCTTGGTTATACTCGACCAAAGGACTTTGTTATACTCGACAAAGGGACTTTGTTTTACTCGATCAGGGGACTTTGTTATACTTGATCACTGGACTTTGTTATGCTCGATAAGGGGACTTTGTTATACTCGATTAGGGGCCTTTGTTATGCTCGACCAGAGGACTTTGTTATACTCGATCAGGGGACTTTGTTATACTCGATCAGAGAGCTTTGTTTTCCTCGACCAGGGGACTTTGTTATACTCGATTAGGGGACTTTGTTATACTCGATGATTGGGCTTTGTTTTATTCGATCAAGGGCCTTTGTCATAATCGATCAGGGGACTTTGTTAGACTCGATGATAGGCCCCTGTTATACTCGATGAGGGGCCTTTGTTATACTCAATCAACGGCCATTGTCATATTCAACCAGGGGACTTTGTTAGACTCGATCAGGGGGCTTTGTTATATTCGATAAGGGGACTTTGTTATACTCGATGAGGGGCATTTGTTATACTCGATCAAGGGCCTTTGTTAGACTCGATTAGGGGCCTGTGTTATTCTCGATCACGGGACTTTGTTATACTCGATCAGGGGCCTTTGATATTCTCGACCAGGGGCCTTTGTTATGCTCGATCAGAGGCCTTTGATATACTCTATCAGGGGCTTTTGTTATACTCGAACCAGGGGAATTTGTTATACTCGATCATGAGACTTTGTTATACTCGATCAGGGCCTTTATTATACTCGACCAGGGGGGTTTGATATTCTCGATCAGGTGACTTTGTTATACTCGGTAAGGGGGCTTTATTATGTTCAATCAGGGGACTTTGTTATATTCGATCAGGGGACTTTGTTATACTTGATCAGGGGGCTTTGTTATACTCGACCAGGGTGCTTTGTTATACTCGATCAGGGGAGTTTGTTATACTCGATCAGGGGGCTTTGTTTTCCTCGATCAGGGGACTTTGTTATACTCAATCAGGGGACTTTGTTACACTTGATCAGGGGACTTTGTAATATTCGATCAGGGGGTTTTGTTATACTCGACCAGGGGCCTTTGTTATGCTCGATAAGGGGACTTTGTTATACTTGATCAGGGGGCTTTGTTATACTCGACCAGGGTGCTTTGTTATACTCGATCAGGGGACCTTGTTATACTCGATCAGGGGGCTTTGTTTTCCTCGATCAGGGGACTTTGTTGTACTCGATCAGGGGACTTTGTAACATTCGATGAGGGGGGCTTTCTTATACTCGACCAGGGGCCTTTGTTATGCACGATAAGGGGTCTTTGTTATACTCGATTAGGGGGCATTACTATACTCGACCAGGGAACTTTGTTATACACGAACAGGGGATATGTTATACTTGATCAGGGGATGTGTTATACTCGATGAGGGGACTTTGTTATACTCGATCAGGGGGCATTGTTTTCCTTGATCAGGGGTCTTTGTTATACTCCATCAGGGTCTTTGTTATACTCCATAAGGGGCTTTTGTTATACTCGACCAGGGGACTTTTTTATACTCAATCAGGGGACTTTGTTATATTTGATCACTGGACTTTGTAATATTCGATCAGGGGGGGCTTTGTTATACCCGACCAGGGGCCTTTTTATGCTCGATAAGGGACTTTGTTATACTCGATCAGAGGGCTTTGTTTTCCTCGATCAGGGGACTTTGTTATTCTCGATCGGGGGACTTTGTTATACTCGACCAGGGGACTTTGTTATACTCGATCAGGAGGCATTGTTGTACTCGATCAGGGGACTTTGTTATTCTCGATAAGGTGACTTTGTTATACGAGATCAGGGGACTTTGTTTTACTCGATCATGGGCCTTTGTTATACTCGACCAGGAGACTTTGTTATACTCGATTAGGGGACTTTGTTATACTCGATGTGGGGGCTTTGATATACGCGATCAGGGGACTTTGTTATACTCGATCAGGGGACTTTGTTATACCTGATGAGTAGGAGTTGTTATACTCGATCAGGGGACTTTGTTATACTCGATCAGGGTCCTTTCTTATGCTCGAATAGTGGCCTTTGTTATACTCGATCAGGGGGCTTTGTTATATTCGATTAGGGGACTTTGTTATACTCGATGAGGGGCATTTGTTGTACTCGATCAAGGGCCTTTGCTATTCTCGATCACGGGATTTTGTTATACTAGATCAGGGGGACTTTGTTATACTCGATCATGAGACTTTGTTTTACTCGATCAGAGCCTTTATTATACTCGATGAGGGGGCTTTGTTATACTCGACCAGGGTCCTTTCTTATGCTCGACCAGTGGCCTTTGTTATACTCGATCAGGGGGCTTTGTTATATTCGATTAGGGGACTTTGTTTTACTCGATGAGGGGCATTTGTTATACAGGATCACGGGCCTTTGCTATACTCGATCAGGGGATTTTGTTATACTCGATCAGGGCCTTTATTATACTCGATGAGGGGGCTTTGTTACACTCGACCAAGGTCCTTTGTTATGCTCGACCAGTGGCCTTTGTTGTACTCGATGAGGGGGCTTTGTTTTATTCGATTAGGGGATTTTGTTATACTCGACCAGGGAACTTTGTTATACTCGATCAGGGGACTTTGTTATACTCGAAAAGGGGACTTTGTTATTCTCGATAAGGGGACTGTGTTATACTCGATTAGGGGACTTTGTTATACTCGATCAAGGGCCTTTATTATACTCGATGAGGGGGCTTTGTTATATTCGAATAGGGGACTTTGTTATACTCGATGAGGGGCATTTGTTATAATCGATCAAGGGCCTTTGCTATACTCGATCACGGGATTTTGTTATACTAGATCAGGGGACTTTGTTATGCTCGATGAGAGGACTTTGTTATACACGATCGGGGGACTTTGTTTTCCTCGATCAGGGGGCTTTGTTATACTCGTTCAGGGGACTTTGTTATACTCGACCAGGGGACTTTGTTTTACTCGATCAGGGGACTTTTTTATATTCGATCAAAGTACTTTGTTATACTCGATCAGGGGCCTATATTATACTCGATCAAGGACCTTTGTTATACTCGATCATGGGACTTTGTAATCCTCGATCAGAAGACTTTGTTATACTCGATCAGGGGACTTTGTTATACTCGATTAGGGGACTTTGTTATACTCGATCAGGAGGCATTGTCTTACTCGATCAGGGGACATTACTATACTCGACCAGGGAACTTTGTTATACACGATCAGGGAATATGTTATACTCGATCAGGGGATGTGTTATACTCAATCAGGGTCCTTTGTTATGCTCGACCAGTGGCCTTTGTTGTACTCGATCAGGGGGCATTTTTATATTCGATTAGGGGATTTTGTTATACTCGACCAGGGAACTTTCTTATACTCGATCAGGGGACTTTGTTATACTCGAAAAGGGGATTTTGTTATTCTCGATAAAGGGACTTTGTTATACTCGATTAGGGGACTTTGTTATACTCGATCAAGGGCCTTTGTTATACTCGATCAGGGACTTTGTTATATTCGATTCGGGGGCTTTCTTATATTCGATCAGGGACCTTTGTTATACTCGATTAGAGGACTTTGTTTTACACGATCAGGGGATATGTTCTACTCAATCAGGGGATGTGTTATACTCGATCAGGGGACGTTGTTATAGTCGATGAGGAGGCTTTGTTATACTCTACCGGGGGCCTTTGTTATACTCGATCAAGGGCCTTTGCTATACTCGATCACGGGATTTTGTTATACTAGATCAGGGGACTTTGTTATACTCGATTAGAGGGCTTTGTTATACTCGACCAGGAGCCTTTGTTTTGCTCGATCAGAGGACCTTTGCTATACTCGATCACGGGATTTTGTTATACTAGATAAGGGGACATTTTTATATTCGATCAGGGGACTTTGTTATACTCGATCAAGTGCCTTTATTATACTCGATCAAGGACCTTTGTTATACTCGATCAGGGGACTTTGTTATACTCGATCAGAGGACTTTGTTATACTCGATCAGGGGGCTTTGTTATACTCGATCAGGGGACATTACTATACTCGACCAGGGAACTTTGTTATACACGATCAGGTGATATGTTATACTCGATCAGGGGATGCGTTATACTCGATCAGGGGACTTTGTTATACTCGATGAGGAGGCTTTGTTGTACTCAAATGGGGCCCTTTCTTATACTCGATCAGGGGCCTTTGTTATATTCGATGAAGGGATTTTGTTATACTCGATCAGAGGGCTTTGTTATACTCGACCAGGAGCCTTTGTTTTGCTCGATGAGAGGACTGTGTTATTCTCGACCAGGGGCCTTTGTTTTCCTCGATCAGGGGGCTTTGTTATACTCGATCAGGGGACGTTGTTATAGTCGATGAGGAGGCTTTGTTATACTCAACCGGGGGCCTTTGTTATACTCGATCAAGGGCCTTTGCTATACTCGATCACAGGATTTTGTTATACTAGATCAGGGGAGTTTGTTATACTCGATGAGAGGGCTTTGTTATACTCGACCAGGGGCCTTTGTTTTGCTGCATCAGAGGACTTTGTTATACTCGACCAGGGGCCTTTGTTTTCCTCGATCAGGGGGCTTTGTTATACTCGATTAGGGGACTTTGTTATACTCGAACAGGGGTCTTTGTTATACTCGATCAAGGACTTTGGTATATTCGATCAGGGGGCTTTCTTATATTCGATCAGGGACCTTTGTTATACTCGATTAGAGGACTTTGTTTTACACGATCAGGGTATATGTTATACTCAATCAGGGGATGTGTTATACTCGATCAGGGGACGTTGTTATACTCGATGAGGGTACTTTCTTTTACTCGATGAGGGGACATTTTTATATTCGATCAGGGGACTTTATTATACTCGATCAAGGGCCTTTGTTATACTCGATCAGGGGACTTTGTTATACTCAATCAGAGGACTTTGTTATACTTGATCAGGGGACTTTGTTATACTCGATGAGGGGTCTTTGTTATACTCGATTATGGGACATTACTATACTCGACCAGGGAACTTTGTTATACACGCTCAGGGGATATGTTATTCTCGATCAGGGGATGTGTTATACTCAACCGGGGGCGTTTGTTATACTCGATCTTGGGCCTTTGTTATACTCGACTATGGGCCTTTGTTATGCTCGATCAGTGGACTTTGTTATACTCGATCGGGGGACTTTGTTTTACTCGATGAGGGGGCTTTGTTATACTCGATCAGGGGACTTTGTTACACCCGATCAGGGGACTTTGTTTTACTCAATCTGGGGACTTTTTTATATTCGATCAGGGGACTTTGTTTTACTTGATGAGGGGGCTTTGTTATACTCGATCAGAGAACTTTATTATACTCGATCAAGGGCATTTGTTATACTCGATCATGGGCCTTTGTTATACTCGACCAGGGAACTTTGTTATACTCGATTACGGGACTTTGTTATACTCGAAAAGGGGACTTTGTTATTCTCGATAAGGGGACTTTGTTATATTTGATTAGGTGCGTTTGTTATACTCGATCAAGTGCCTTTGTTATACTCGATTAGGGGCCTTTGTTATACTCGATTTGAGGACTTTGTTATACACGATCAGGGGATATGTTATACTCCATCAGGGGATGTGTTATACTCGATCAGGGGACGTTGTTATACTCGATGAGGAGGCTTTGTTATACTCAACCGGGAGCCTTTGTTATACTCCATCAGGGGCCTTTGTTATACTCGATCATGAGACTTTGTTATGCTCAATCAGGGGAAGTGTTATACTCGATCAGGGGACGTTGTTATAGTCGATGAGGAGGCTTTGTTATACTCAACCGGGGGCCTTTGTTATACTCGATCAAGGGCCTTTGCTATACTCGATCACGGGATTTTGTTATACTAGATCAGGGGAGTTTGTTATACTCGATCAGAGGGCTTTGTTATACTCGACCAGGGGCCTTTGTTTTGCTCGAATAGAGGACTTTGTTATACTCGTCCAGGGGCCTTTGTTTTCCTCGATCAGGGGGCTTTGTTATACTCGATTAGGGGACTTTGTTATACTCGAACAGGGCCCTTTGTTATACTCGACCAAGGACTTTGGTATATTTGATCAGGGGGCTTTCTTATATTCGATTTGGGACCTTTGTTATACTCGATTAGAGGACTTTGTTTTACACGATCAGGGTATATGTTATACTCAATCAGGGGATGTGTTATACTCGACCAGGGGACGTTGTTATAGTCGATGAGGAGGCTTTGTTGTACTCAACCGGGGGCTTTTGTTATACTCGATCAAGGGCCTTTGCTATACTAGATCGGGGGACTTTGTTTTACTCGATCAGGGGGCTTTGTTATACTCGATCAGAGGACTTTGTTATACTCGACCAGGGGACTTTGTTTTACTCGATCAGGGGACTTTTTTATATTCGATCAAAGGACTTTGTTATACTCGATCAGTGGCCTTTATTATACTCGATCAAGGACCTTTGTTATACTCGATTAGGGGACTTTGTTATCCTCGATCAGAGAACTTTGTTATACTCGATTAGGGGACTTTGTTAAACTCGACCAGGGGACTTTGTTATACTGGATCAGAGGACATTGTTATACTCGATCATGGACCTTTGTTGTACTCGACCAGGGGACTTTGGTATACTCGATTAGGGGACTTTGTTATACTCGATGTGGGGGTTTTGATATACTCCATCAGGGGACTTTGTTATACT
>NW_024711061.1:0-33076 GCF_018991925.1 Homarus americanus | reverse complement strand
GAGAAAGAGTGGGGGAGAGACGGAGAGAGAAGGAGAGAGGAAGAAGGAAGGGGAGGTAGAAATTATCAAGAAACCTATAATAACCTGGTAATATAAAGTAACAACAGATTATATCATTAATTTAATATCATCATCGTGTCAATGAACTATTTAATAACATGTGCTTGAATATCCATCAATAATCATGACACAGTTTTAGAAATTACATAAAATTCGTGGATAATCAATACCACCAATAACTTCCGGGGTTTAGCTGAAATCCGGGTGGCGACAAATTACCGTGGGGACGTGTTAGTGAGACGTCTGGACACCTCCGACTTGGCCTCCGTCAGAGAGTTCGCCCAGAAGATCATAGAAAACGAGAAAGAACTCCACATACTGGTAAGCTTTGATGGTATACTTGTTCAAATTCACTTTAAGACGTCGAGTTGTATAGATATTTATTGTATTATGTTGATTTGATGATGTTAGTTTTAAGAGTGTTGATGTGTGTTAGGTTAGGTTAGGTTTATTTGATGTTTCAGGAAATAAGATAGGATGAGACACACACACACAGACAAAAAAACACACATTCATATCCCACACAAACACACACACACACACACACACATACATACATATGGATTCACAAAACACACACATACACACGTATACCCCCCACACACACACCACACCACACCACCAACTAACACACCGTCACCACCTTCGTCAGATCAACAACGCAGGCATCATGGGGCCGCCCACCAGAGAGGTCACCAAAGACGGGGTGGAGCTGACCATGGCCACCAACCACTGGCCACTTCCTCCTGACCACACTGGTAAGTGTTCTCACTCACTGCCAGCTTTCACCCTACCTCCTGGCTAGCTCTCACCCCTACCTCCTGGCTAGGTCTCTCCCTCACCTGGCTAGCTCTCCTCTCACCCCTCACCCTGGTTAGATCTCTCCCCACCCCCTACCCTGGCTAGTTCTCCTCACCCCACCCTGGCTAGCTCTCTCCTCTCACCCCTACCCTGGCTAGGTCTCACTCCCACCCCACTCTCTCACCCCCACCTGGTTAGATCTCCCTCACCCTACCCCTGGCTAGCTCTCTCCCCCCACCCCACCCCTGGCTAGCTCTCCCCACCCCTCTGGCTAGCTCTCTCCCCCACCCCACCCTCTGCCTCTCCTCTCACCCCCACCCTGGCTTAGGCCTCTCCCCTACCCCACCCAGGTCTCCCCACCCCCACCCTGGTTAGGTCTCCCCACCTGGCTAGCTCTCCCTCACCCCCACCCTGGCTAGGGTCTCCCCACCCCCACCCCACAGGTCTCCCCCACCCCTACCCTGGCTAGGTCTCCCCCCACCCCCACCCTGGCTAGGTCTCCCTCACCCCTACCCTGCCAGGGTCTCCTCACCCCTACCCCTGGCTAGTCTCGCCCATAACCTGGCCAGGTCTCTCCCCCCACCCCACCCTGGCTAGGGTCTCTCACCCCCACCCCTGGCTAGGTCTCCCCACCCCCACCCTGGCTAGCTCTCCCTCACCCCACCCTGGCTAGGTCTCCCCCTGCCCATACCCTGGCTAGGCTCCCTCCCCCACCCCCACCCTGGCTAGGTCTCCCCCACCCCCACTCCTGGCCAGGGTCTCCTCACCCCACCCTGGCTAGGTCTCCCTCACTCCCACCCTGGCTAGGTCTCACCTCCCACCCTGCCAGGTCTCTCCCTCACCCCACCCTGGCCAGGTCTCCTCACCCCCTCACCCCAGGTCTCCCCACCCCACCCTGGCCAGGTCTCCTCCCCACCCCCACCCTGGCTAGGTCTCTCCTCACCCCCACACCCTGGCTAGGTCTCCCTCACCCCTACCCTGGCTAGGTCTCTCCCCACCCCCCACCTGGTTAGGTCTCCCCACCCTACCCCAGCTTAGCTCTCCCCTCACCCCCACCCCACATTCTCTCTCCCCCACCCCTACCCTGGCTAGCTCTCCCTCACCTCCCACCTGCTAGCTCTTTCCCCACCCCTACCCTGGCTAGGCCTCACCTCCCACCCTGGCTCTCTCTCACCCCTCACCCCTGGCTAGCTCTCTCCCTCACCCCACCCTGGTTAGATCTCTCCCTCACCCCTACCCTGGCTAGCTCTCTCTCTCCCCCACCCCCATTCTGGCTTCTCTCTCACCCCTACCCTCCTCCTTAGCTCTCTCCCCTCACCCCTCACCTCCTGGCTATTTCTCCTCTCACCCCACTGGTTAGGTCTTCCCCACCCCTACCCTGGCTAGGTCTCCCCTCACTCCCCTACCCTTAGGGTCTCTCCCCCACCCCACCCTGGCTAGGTTTTCCCCACCCCACCTGGCTAGCCTCCCCACCCCAACCTGGTGTCCCCACCCCACCCCTGGCTAGCTCTCCCCCACCCCACCCCTTAGCTCTCTCTCACCCCCACCCCTGGCTAGGTCTCTCCCCCACCCCCACCCCTGGCTAGGTCTCTCCTCACCCCCACCCTCCTGCTAGGTCTCTCTCCCCACCCCTACCCCTGGCTAGGTCTCTCTCCCCACCCCACCCTGGCTAGGTCCCTCCCCCACCCCACCCTGGCCAGGCTCTCCCCTCACCCCCACCCCTGGCTAGGTCTCTCCCCCTCACTCCTGGCTAGGTCTCTCCCCACCCCCACCCTGGCTAGGTCTCCCCCTCACCCCCACCCTGGCTAGGTCTCCCCCCACCCCCACCCCTGGCTAGGTCTCTCCCCCACCACACCTGGCTAGGGTCTCTCCCCCACCCCCACCCAGGCTAGCCCCCTCACACCCTGGCTAGGTCTCTCCCCCCACCCCACCCCACAGTCCTCCCTCACCCCTACCCTGGCTAGGTCTCCCCACCCCCACCCTGGCTAGGTCTCTCCCCCTCACCCCACCCTGGCTAGGGTCTCCCCTCACCCCCACCCTCCTGGCTAGGCCTCACCCCACCCCTGCCTGGGTCTCCCTCACCCCTACCCTGGCCAGGTCTCTCCCCCACCCCACCCCTCAGGGTCTCCCCCACCCCCCTGGCTAGGTCTCTCCCCACCCCACCCCGGCCAGGTCTCCCCCCACCCCCACCCTGGCTAGGTCTCCCCACCCCACCCCACAGGGTCTCCCCTCACCCCCACCTGGCTGGTCTCTCACCTCCCCCCTCACCCCTACCCTGGCTAGGTTCCTCACCCCACTCCTGGTCTCTCACCCTCACCTGGCTAGGTCTCTCCCTCACCCCTACCTCTGGCTAGGTCTCTCCCCCACCCCACCCCATGCTGTACCCCCTCACCCCACTGGCTAGGTCTCCCCTCACCCCTACCCCTGGCTAGTCTCCCCACCCCTTACCCCTGCCAGGTCTCCTCACCCCTACCCTGGCTAGGTCTCTCCTCACCCCACCTCCCTCAGTCTCTCCCCACCCCTACCCTGGCTAAATGTCTCCCTTCATCCTTTACCTCCGTGTCTCACTCTCGTTTTTCACCTTTATTCGTTAACAAGTTGAAAAAGTTTTGATGATGATGATTGTGATGATGATACGAATTTAATAGTTAATTAATAATTATATGACTAATAATAATAATAATAATAACCAACGTAATTAATAATAATAATAATAAAAATAATAATAATAATAATAATTTTAACAAGTAATAATAAGAGAATAATTAATCACGTATGACACAGAACAATAACTCTTCCATGATCCACCACTTACTACTATGTCTACTACTACTACACCTTTCTGCCTCTCCTACAGGACTTCTGAAGAAGAGCGCCCCCGAGTGCATTCATCAACCTCACCTCTGACAGCCACGACTATGTCAACAAACTTAACCCCGACAGCCTGAACTTCGAGCGGGAGTACTACAGCTCCATGACGGCTTATGGCCAGACCAAACTGTGTAATATTTTGTTTACCATCGAGCTGACCGTCAAACTGGAGGGCACAGGTAGGGTGGTGAGGAGGAGGTAGGGTGGTGAGGAGGAGGTAGGGTGATGAGGAGGAGGTAGGGTGGTGAGGAGGAGGTAGGATGATGAGGGGGTAAGGAAGGATGGTACTCTGCACGCTCTCTATAATACCTGCTCTACAAAATATGTATAATATATAATGAATTGCGGCACATTTGTAATATGCTTTGTTATAAAACTAACTATACACCTGCTATATATGCTCACTGTACTATCTAGTCACTCTATAATACGTGTTCTGAAATTTTTATCTATACTGGTACACGTGATAGACATCAACACCACACACCTGCCCTACAAACACTACCTATACACCTGTTGTACAAATGTCCCTCTAACACCTGTACCTTCTCTTGACAGGTGTGACGGCTAACAGTATACACCCCGGCTGCGTCCACACTGAGATCTTCTACAAGGGCAAGGTGACCCTCTTCGCCTGGGTGTGTGGGAAGCTGTTCTTGGTGATGGGCAAGGTGAGTGAGAGAGATTTTAGATTCACATTTACCTTGCGAGAGGGCTACTTTACTGGGCACCCCTTGCGGAGTTCATGCATTAAGAACCCAAGTGCCTGAATGGCCATGGATTTTGTCAGCAGGTTACATATGGTGATAAGAGGATGAGTGTGCGGACAATCCATCTGCTTGGGACAAAACGTGACAGAGAGACTCATAGACATTGACTGTATTGATGGATATACCTTTTAGTGTGATTGTGATGGAGTGTGCGTCGGTAGTTGCGGCAACGAGGAGGAGATAGCAGGTTGGTACCGGATGAAGGTACTTTTCAATATAAAACGACTCCAGGCAGGAATAAAGGTGTCAGCCGCTTCCGTCACTGAAATTCAGTATGCAGATGACCTCACCCTCGTCGCTCACACTGATCGCGACCTACAGGAGATCCTGAACACCTACGCAGAATACGTATGCACACTTCGGCCTTGAGGTGAATGTATGTAAGACTCAGATTCCCTTACAGCCTGCCCCAGGTTCAGCCACAACTCCACCACCCATCCAGCTTAACGGTATTATCCTCTCTAATGTTACTCACTTTCGGTATCTCTGCTCCCACCTGTCCACCACTGCAGATATCGATGAAGAGATTCAACATCAGATCAGATGTGCATCTCAAGCTTTTGGCAGACTCCGTATCCGTGTCTTCAGCTGTAGGGAGCTGAAATTATCGACAAAGTTGCACCTATATCGAGCAGTGGTCATCCCCACCCTGCTATATGACAGCAAGACATGGGTCACATACAGGAGGCACCTCAAGGCACTTGAAACAATTCACCAACGTAGTCTACGCTCCATCCTCCGAGTTCACTGGGAAGACGGGAGAACAAATGTCAGTATTCTCGGTGACACCAACTGTAGGAGCATCGAGGCTACCATTATCCATGAACAACTACGCTGGACTGGCCATTTTGCCCGCATGGACGACAGTAGACTGCCAAATCAGCTACTTTACAGTCACCTAACGAATAATAAACGTAACGCTGGCGGGCAACTGAAAAGTTATAAGGACAGTCTTAAGACAAACCTGAAAAAGTGCCAAATCGACCCCCTCACCTGGGAGACGATCACTCTACACCGTAACGCTTGGAGGAGCACCACACGAGAAGGTGTCAATACTTTAGAGTTAGCCCGATTGCATACCAAGGCAGACAAGCACCAGCGTCGAAAGGACGCCAACCCCCCCCGGCACTAGATGTAGCCCTCCACATGTGTAACATCTGTGGTCGACCCTGCCGGTCCCGTATCAGCCCCTCGAGTCACCTCAGAACTCATCAACGAAGGTGACATCCTTAATAACTCATATCATTTTACCATAGCTGGATAATCGTCATACTCGATTCTGAGTGACAGTAAAGTGGTAGTGTGTATATGTTTCAGTGTTCAGGTGAGCACATGTACCCATCCCTCCCTTTCATCACAAATGACAAAACAAAAATAAAAATCTTATCCCATCATCAGTTCCTGAAAAATCCTAATCTATCCTATCATCACTTCACCTGCCATAGGATGCCAGCCTGGGAGCACAGCCTGTCATCTACTTAGCGGTGTCAGATGAGGTTGAAGGTGTCTCCGGCAAATACTTCGTCGACTGCAAGGTACTGGTACTACGTCCTCACCTACTATATTGTGACCTATTGGCTAAGCTCCACTCACCTTTGATGACCTTAGCAAGTTACAATTCGCACAACGTTGATTGGTTATTGGTTGCTAGGTGATCACGTCACCACTCGACAACCAATCAGCTTTTGCAAAATTGTAATAGGAGGGCTAAGAGTGAGAGAAACTTAGTCACTTGGTGAAACAACAGGTGATCATCTTACTGTCTTGAGTCGTAGATCTGTGACTTCATATGTGACAATTACCTTTTATTCATTTTATTCTTGCTGTTATTATTATCCATATATACTTTACTTCTTCATCATTAATCACCTATAAATCAATAATATACCATTTATATAATACTAAATCGTCCGTCTGTCACTGTAGGACACACCGACCACGGAATTAGCGCGACAGAAGAAGTTAGCTCGTCACCTGTGGGAGGCCAGCGAGGTGGACGTCAAACTCCAGCCGGAAGAGAAACACTACTAGAGAGAAACACTACTAGAGAGAAACACTACTAGAGAGAAACACTACTATGACGACGTGAGAGAGAGCAGCTGAGATAAAGGCTAGTGTTACAACGAGATGCTGAGAGAAATACCACAAGGGCAAGGACAGAAGCTGAGAAACGCTACTGTGACAACGAGATGCTGAGAGAAACACTACTATGGCAACGAGATGCTGAGGGAAACACTACTAATGACAACAAGATGCTGAGAGAAACACTACTATGACAACAAGATGCTGAGAGAAACACTACTAATGACAACGAGATGCTGAAACACTACTAATGACGAGATGCTGAGAGAAACACTACTAATGACAACGAGATGCTGAGAGAAACACTACTAATGACAACGAGATGCTGAGAGAAACACTACTAATGACAACGAGATGCTGAGAGAAACACTACTAATGACAACGAGATGCTGAGAGAAACACTACTAATGACGAGATGCTGAGAGAGACACTACTAATGACAACGAGATGCTGAGAGAAACACTACTAATGACGAGATGCTGAGAGAGACACTACTAATGACAACGAGATGCTGAGAGAGACACTACTAATGACAACGAGATGCTGAGAGAAACACTACTAATGACGAGATGCTGAGAGAGACACTACTAATGACAACGAGATGCTGAGAGACACATGAGAGAAACACTACTTGGGCAACTAAAAGCATAAGTGAAAAACAGAAGAAAAAAAACATTACTAAAGGAAGGGTGAGAACTTCCCTGTGAGAAATAATAACACGGGACAAACTAAACTAAACCAAACCTGAGAATTACCAAGAGACGAGAGGCATAAGAAGGTGGATAATAAAGTAATGAGAAACAATACTAAATAATAGAAGAAACCATTAATAGATGAGAAGCATTACTAAGACAAGAATTAGATTAGTGAGAAACATCGCTAATAGGAAAAAAAAAGAACGTAATTAAACAGAAGAAAAATAGAGAGAAAGAGGAAGAAAAGACAAAATAATTAATTACTTCTATTTTCCTGCCTTTTTTGTAAACTGTAAATAATACAACATAACATTAAGGCATTATGTAAGTGATCATACAACTTACATACACTCTTGTAAATGAGAATACTTTACCTTAACTCGTTTTGTAAATGACCACATAATTTTCATTTACTCGTTGGTTTGTAAATGAGAAACTCAAATTACCTTCTGTGTTAATTTACGTTCTATTAGTCTGTAAATAACCACACTTATTACCTCCAACCTAATTTATAAATAACTTTCACCCCTTACAAGAACGAATTACATTCAGTAAAATGACCGACAACCACACCTTAGCTTGTTCAGTAGTTAAATTTGCAATATTAGGCTGCTTAGGGCAATTGACCCCCAATCCCTACTGGCCCTCTCTCCCAATCTTCATCTTAATTATTAACTTTAGCATTTAGTTTCAGGCCAATTAATTTGATGAGGTTAGGTATGGTCCAGTTGCATTAGGTTGTACAATATTAGTACTGGGGTCTATTAGAACTGGGGTCTGCTAGTGCTGGGGTCTATTAGTACTGGGGTTTGCTAGTGCTGGGGTCTATTAGTACTGGGGTCTGCTAGTGCTGGGGTCTATTAGTACTGGGGTCTGCTAGTGCTGGGGTCTATTAGAACTGGGGTCTGCTAGTGCTGGGGTCTATTAGAACTGGGGTTTACTAGTGCTGGGGTCTATTAGTTCTGGGGTCTGCTAGTGCTGGGGTCTATTAGTACTGGGGGTCTGATAGTGCTGGGGTCTATTAGTACTGGGGTCTGCTTTGTATCTATTAGTACTGGGGTCTCTACTGGGGTCCTGCTAGTGCTGGGGTCTATTAGTACTGGGGTCTGCTAGTGCTGGGGTCTATTAGTACTGGGGTCTGCTAGTGCTGGGGTCTATTAGAACTGGGGTCTGCTAGTGCTGGGGTCTATTAGTACTGGGGTTCATTAATACTGGGATTCGCTAGTACTGGGGTCTATTAGGACTGGAGTTTACTAGTACTGGGGTCTACTAGTACTGGGATCCATTAGGCCTGGGGTCCACTAAGACTGGGGCCCATCAGACGTCTTGATCTACTACTCAGGTGATCAAGTTTCGTCCTTCATAGTTTCATTTTTGGAAACTTTTTGATCACGTTAGTTATAATATTTTACGAATGATTAACCAGATGATTCCTAGGTGTTTTTACCATTATATTTCACTAAGTCAAGACTGGCCATTCAATAAGTTGTATGCTCTTGTATTTGTGTGTATTACTATTATTATTTCTCAACATTGGTGTATGATTATGTGTTTTTCTTTAACAATAGTAAAAAAAAATAGTGTATGAAAAGATATTTGTTTTTATTTTATTATTGTTTTTGTTGCATAAATTAAGTTTGACATGTGTAAACAAAGAGTGTCAGTGTTTAACTTTTTTGTTGATGACGACACCTTAAATCATAACATGTTTACCACCATGATTGATGACGCTGGCTGAAGGTGGCAACTAGTCATCACTTAACATCAATTACCCGAATCTGTTTGATGAAATAAATTCTTCTGTCAATTTTGGTATATTTATTGTCATAATTATCTGCGGATTGAACGATTTAGCCTAAGTGAGACAGATGGACGTGTTTAACTCTGCCTTCACCTTACATACACACTCAGTATATTGGTTCTATTGGGAAGTTGAAAGAGACGTCGTTGGTGATATTCTCAGTGGTTCAAGGTCCAGATATGGCTGATATTAACTCCATATCTGCGTCGTAAGTTAAGTGAGGCAGTTAAATAAATTCTCTTATCTTCAGTTACTGAGATACAATGGTTAATATCCATCATCCCTCAAGAGGCTTATTATAGTGTTGTGTTGTGTTATAGTTAAGAGGCTAGTCTATGTGTCCCTCTGTCAGGAGGTTTACAGAGGTCATTATGTATGTGGGTGTGTTACGGACGCTTAACAGAGGCCAGTATGTGTCATTGTGTTACAGAGGCCAGTCTATGTGTCACGGAAGGTTTACAGTGGCCCCAGAACGTCCTCTGAACAAGACACATCAGTCAGTGACTGCTGAGTGACAGAAAGGTTGTAATATTGATTATAATTAGATTCCCATTTATATTCTGGGAGAACGTCACAACCACCTCCTGTTATTATTTATACATGTGTAGCGCTAGACGGAGAGAGATTTCTGGAGTGACTGAGTGGTGGAGTGTGCGGAGTGGGTGTGTGACGTGGACGCGTGAGGTGGGCAAATGACGTGGGTGTGTGGCGTAAAACTGTGTAGCATGAAACTGAGAATACCACCAACCCACATGATTATGAATCACCTTCCCGACGAACTTCAGTTGAAAAATATCCGCATCGTGTTTTCTAATTGTAAGAAAACACCTAAATACTGAAAATACTTCATCTACAGTAACACGAAATCAAGTAACATACATCGTTCACAGGTCAACCACACGGGAGTCTGTTCTTAAAGTAGTACCAACTGTCGACGCCGTGGTGGACACACTACTGTACTCCATTATTCACCAACACAAGTAATATACCATGTAAGACTAAGAGCGAGTCGGCAGGTCCACGTAGATAATTTTAGGGTAGATATGAATGACCTGGATATTAGCGCCTCCTCCCTCAGGCTTATTTTACCTTAAGCTTAACCACTCAAGCGTTAACCTAGCCTAAGCTATCCTAACTTAACATAACCTAACCAAACCTTCAGGTAAAGTAAGGTATTTAATCATCAGGTGAAATAACGTTGCGGAGGAGAGAGGTTAATCTTCAGGGTTTTTTTCTTTAATCAGTCTAACATAAAAGGCATGGGGAAAATAGGAAAAAAATAGGAAAAAATCTTCACCTATAATCCAGTGTAAAAATTATAATAACTATAACTGGCATATGAACCATGAGTGCGCCAGGTGGGTCGGCTATAACCCTGTAAAGATTTCAATAAACAGTAAAGCAATTTATCATGTGGTAAATGACAACGCTGCAATAACTTTAAGTACATTAATTATTTTGTAAGCACTGTGGTAATTCTAGCTGTGACTAATGGCATTTTTAAGGTGATACGAATATCACTATCGTTACCAGGACTAAACAGGCTTCAGAGGTGAGAAGATGACCCAGAAATTACTAAAATGATAACTAGTTTTATATATATTATTCATTTTTTGTTATTTCTGAAGTAAATATATCTTCTGTAATTTTAACTCGAGAAATTACGCGTTATCGATTCAATTTAAAGAGTGAAAAACATTCTTCGCTGGTACCATAATTTTCTGAATATATTTCCCGTTAATAGTGTTAATCTTACTAACTGGAATATATCTCTATATATCCAGTAACTATGTCATTTGTTAGGTATATTGACGTAATGAAACTAACGAGAAAATTATCGTATCGGTGATTAAAGTTTCTCTGGGGACAGGACTGAGGTAGAGTAAGGTAAGGTTCCCGCCAGCCGCCACAGGTAACGTTAGTATTGAGTTGGTGTTGGTCGGGAGTGTGTGTAGTGGTAACCTGTTCAACCTCCTCTTTGTATCAGTAGTGTTCGTAACAAAACCACTCGCTACCTTACTGCTGTCAAGACTTTAAATTAACCTAAGACTCTTTATTAATATCCAGCCGTGTTAACGCGAACAGTAGAAGTATGAGAAACAAAATGGACGATATTAAGGCCTTGGTATGTACCGAAGAAATCGATATAATTGCATTCACTGAAACATGGATCAACCTAGACACACGTGAATTACCAGTCGAATACCAAATTGCGGGTTACAAACTGTTCCATACCGATAGGCAGACCAGGAAAGGAGGCGGAGTAGCAATCTATGTTAGGGATAATCTGAAGTGTGTAATAAATAAGGAAATAAAAACTGAGAGGAATACAGAAACAATTTGGATAGAATTAAGCGACGGTCGGGAAAAATTAATCACAGGAGTAATATATAGACCCCCCAATCTTGATAGCGTCAATGAGCGACTTATCTGGGATGAAATGCGCAGGGCTTCCATACACAACAAAGTCTGTATAGTAGGCGACTTTAACTTTGGCCAAATAGATTGACCGATCTCAGCAGGTAACTCAGAATCAGAGGATTTTCTCGAGACGATCCAGGACTGTTTCCCTAAGTCAACATATAACCGAACCCACAAGGCAATAATATATTGATTTAGTTTGTCAAACAGAGAAAACCTCATTAGCAATGTCGAGGTAGGGAACGAACTTGCAAAAACAGCTTATCACAAAGAAATTCGATTCCAGTTAGATTTTCAGGGCAGACGTAGAAGGGAAAATTCCACTCAAAGTACCAGATTTCAGAAGGGCAAACTTTGACAGTTTAAAGAGGCAGTTGAGAGGGGGTGTCGCGCTTGGCCGTAAACCTGACAGATGACACCGACCTGATAACGAGATCTGAGATTGCCGAGTTCCACGACAATTTAAATAGTGAGTTACTTAATGCACAAAGGCAGAACATACCATACAAAAAACTCAGATCAGACAACAACGACCCTAAATGGATAAATAATTATTTAAAGAACATCATTGGCCAAAGGAAGGCTATAGGTAGAAGGATAAATCGTGGCGAAATTCACCTCCGGGACTATTATAGGGTATTAAGTAGTAGGGTTAAAAACCGAGATAAGGAAAGCAAAGAGGAATAATGAGGTAAGGATAGCAAGGAGGCGTAAGACAAAACCCCGCAAAGGATTCTACCAAATGTATCAAACTAAAACACGAGAAAAGATTGGACCAATAAGGTCAGATACCGGCGAGCTCACTGATAACGACGGAGAAATGAGCAATAATTTGAATAAATATTTTTCAACAGTTTTCACCACTGAAAATTTAAACATGATACCCGAGGCACCAACTCTATTCAGAGATAGTGAAGAAAACAAATTAAGCGAGATAGTAGTGACTAGTAACGATGTTAGTAAGCAAATAGACAAACTAAAGCCTAATAAGTCACCTGGTCCCAATGAGATATTTGCCAGAATATTAAAGGAATGTAAGGAAGAGCTTAGTATGCCCTTAGCAAAGTTGTTTAACATGTCCTTAAAAACAGGGGTAGTACCAGAATCCTGGAGGATAGCGAATGTAATACCGATTTTCAAGAAGGGGGATAGATCACTATCCTCTAACTACCGCCCAATCAGTCTAACATCAATAGTAGGCAAATTACTGGAAGCAATCATTTCAAACTCTATTCGAAATCACCTGGAGAAGCACAGATTGATCAATGATTCCCAGCATGGCTTCACAAGCGGACGTTCTTGCCTAACTAATCTATTAACATTCTTTTCATCAGTTTTCGAATCGGTGGACGAGGGGCACAATTATGATGTGGTATATCTCGACTTTTAGCAAAGCCTTCGACAGAGTCCCCCACGAAAGACTAATTAGAAAGGTAGAAGCTCATGGCATCAAAGGTGACATCCTTAAATGGATTAGGGCGTGGTTACAGGACAGGAAACAGCGAGTGAGCATTAACGGCACTAAGTCCCATTGGAGCAACGTCACAAGTGGAGTTCCCCAAGGCTCAGTACTTGGACCATTATTGTTTATTATATACATAAACGACATAGATATCGGCATAGACAGCAACATAAGTAAATTTGCTGATGATACTAAAATAGGACGTGTTATCAAATCTGACGAGGACTCGGCAAAACTACAGGAGGATCTAAACAAATTTTTCGAATGGTCTGAAAAATGGCAGATGAAATTCAACATCGACAAATGTAAAGTACTCAGTATAGGAAATGTAAACAGGGAAACCAGATACCAGATGAACAACGATGCCATAGAGAAATCCGACTGCGAGAGAGATTTAGGAGTAATGATAAGTAGGAACCTTAAGCCAAGTAAACAATGTGTTTTTGCTCGTAACAAGGCTAATAAAGTACTTGGGTTCATACAAAGGAGTGTTAGTTACAAGACTAGCGAGGTCATCCTAAAACTGTATCTTGCTCTTGTGAGACCACACCTGGATTACGAGTTCAGTTCAAGTCACCGTATTACAGAATGGATATAGAATCCTTGGAAAGAATTCAGAGGAGAATGACAAGACTCCCGGGCAGTAGGAACCTTGAGTATAGAGACAGGTTAAAGCATCTTAATCTGCACTCCCTTGAGAGACGTAGAGCGAGGGGCGACCTGATAGAGGTGTATAAGTGGAAGGCAGGACTAAACAAAGGGGACGTTACAAAGGTACTCAAATTATCCAACCAGGAGCGAACTCGTAACAATGGTTTTAAATTGGACAAATTTAGATTTAGGCGTGAAATAGGTAAACACTGGTTTGGAAACAGAGTAGTGGATGCATGGAACAAGTTACCAAATATCATCATTGACTCGAGTACGCTGAATTGCTTCAAACATAGGTTGGATGCTCATATGAGCAATAGGGGTTGGGTGTAAACGGGACTGCCCAGTATGGGCCAATAGGCCCGCTGCAGTTTCCTCCATTCTTATGTTCTTATGTTCTTATGTTGTTGTCTTATGACCGACATTAAGCATCTGTGTCACCTGCACTTGTTGACATATAAGACCAGACTTAACAACATCATCTTGTATAGTCTTACTTCTGAATTTTTTTTTTATAAGCGTCACAAAAGTCAAAGGTTTCTAGTTCTATAAGTGTTTCAATTCCATCCTCTAGATATTCTATAACTCTAAAAGGAATTGGAATCATTAAATCAGTCAATTTTTTTTATGTACCCATGTGCTGAAACAGTTCTAGACGCTAACACTCCTGATGTACGCCAGAGAGGAAAGTTGAAATGGGAAGCTAAAAAAGGAAACCAAGTCATGCAAATAAGATAATAATTGATGATATTAAGAGAAGAGAATCTGACCTAAAGGAAAAACTAACACAAATACAAGAGAAACTTTCCAATGAGTGAGAAATATTGATGTGGTGGATTTTGACTAATGTTCTCACTATAACACATCTGTCTGTCTGTCTGTGGGTAGTGATGAGTTCTACCACACTTCACCTCATTTAAATCATGTCACTGTATATTTCCCAAGTATTTATCCTTATAATGTAAATACTTAATGGCCACAATAAATTCATTTTCCTATACTGTAAAATAAAAACCCTGGAAGTCATATAGAGACAAAAAGAAAGAGAAATAGAGAAGAGAAAAGAATAATGTAAGTTTTTCCTCAGTTTTGTTGTATTAGAATTAACACTTTCTTCATAATCAGACCAGAGTGTTTACATATGTACGAACGTCTGTCATTATCATTTTCTATACTTCTCTTCTACAGTATATACAGTATTGTTATTAGTCTGTTAGATGGTGATGATGGTGACTGTGGTGACGGTGATGGTGCAGGTGGGGTGTGTACTGGGAGCTGGCGTGACTTCCCCACCTGCACCAGACGCAGACACTCACTCCAAGCTCGTGGTGGATTACGTCCAGTACCACGCACCTCAGAGAGTCTGGCTCCTCGTGTCTGGTGAGTGAGATGAGAGGGAGAGGCGAGAGGGAAACTAGAACAATGAATAGGAAAGGACATGGGGGAAAATAGAACAGGTACGATACAAGAGAATAGAGCATATGAGAGGAAACAGGAGCATAAAAGAATGAGAGGATACAAAAGGGGAGAAAGAGTCTAGGAGGATAAAGAAATGAAAAGAATATGGGAAAGAAAAACAAAAGACCACAGGAAGAATCGTATTAATGAAAGAGGGATTTTAGAAAAGAGGAAATAATAATGTCGGTTTTAGGGAGGGAGTCACAGTGTGGCTGAGACAGCAGGGAACAACCAGACCGCGATCCTCCACCACATCACTGGCCACACACTCTCCACCATCACAATATGTCAGTTTAACAGAGGTCAGGTCAGGTCAAGGGTGATAGAAGAATTCGTACCTTTGTTCTATAATGATTTTCTTTTCAGTAATTAGATAATGAGTAAAATTTCAAGTCAATCAGACAAGTGGTTTGAGATTATATGAATCGGTTCCATTTCCAGCATGAACGACAGTACAATTTTAACTGTCTTTAACTTGGGGTGCCAGGATTCGAACCAGCCATACTTCGGCACTGGAGGCGAGAGCTACTATCCACTCAGCCACCGCACCCCTTCACTAACACTGGAAAAAATGGAAGAATATTGAACAATCTCTCCCCTACTATGTTAATCACGTATATATATATTATTATATGATACACGGCAGGGACCCCCCTCCCCCCCCCCAAGGCCAGGTACAGTGCACTTGTCTACTTGCGTGGACAAGTGCAAACAGGCACTAGTCGATCCATAGTTTACCATGAGATGTATCAAGTGAAACATGTATATGGAGCAAGTAACACGATCACAAGATTACAAAATGTTGTAACCGCTAGATTAAGGTTAGGATATAAGTACCTCAGGCAGTATGTTCCTCAAGCAGATGTAAACAAGACTAAATGTAAAGTGTGTGGCCATACATATGGCCACACACTTGAACACTACGTCCTCGACTGTGTGAAGATAGAACCTTTTAGGGACAGGTCCAAGCACACTGTGTGTGAAATGGCACAACACTTCATCTCTAATGGCAAGATAGCCGATATATTAAGATTGTATCCACTTTTTTGCACTTAGTAATTATATCAGTTCTCATGTATAGAATCAAATACACAATGTGCTTGAATACTTCTCACGCAAATGTGAATAACAAAGTGTGCGGTCAGACATACTACCTCACTCCTGTACTCACGCATTTATGAATAAGTTACCCTTTATGTATAGAACTAAACAAAAATGTAATTGAAATACTTTGTAACATTCAGTGCCATAATATCCTGACAACGGGGGTTAATAATTATGACCCGTTGTAAACTCTACTCTGTAATCCTTTTGCGCTACCGCTCACAGGATGAATGTGGGGTGCACAATAAAGTAGCCGCTGTAAGCGGCAAAATCAAAATCAAAATAAGGTTCAGTGCCATTAAGGGTGCTTTATTAAAAGCTTGCCTATTGTACCGTAAGACATAATGTAACATATTGGATCCTAAATATCTTCCAGCCATTTTTTGCTTCCATTCACCTATAGAAAATTTATACCAGAATCTACAATGACTGGTGATCGGAAGACGATGCTACTGAGATATGAAACGTAATTACTGCTTCTTGCTATGTGTCGATACAACAGGTTCGCTACACATGTATAAATAATAACAGGAGGTGGTTGTGACCTTCTCCCAGAATATAAATGGGAATCTAATTATAATCAATATTACAACCTTTCTGTCACTCAGCAGTCACTGACTGATGTGTCTTGTTCAGAGGACGTTCTGGGGCCACTGTAAACCTTCCGTGACACATAGACTGGCCTCTGTAACACAATGACACATACTGGCCTCTGTTAAGCGTCCGTAACACACCCACATACATAATGACCTCTGTAAACCTCCTGACAGAGGGACACATAGACTAGCCTCTTAACTATAACACAACACAACACTATAATAAGCCTCTTGAGGGATGATGGATATTAACCATTGTATCTCAGTAACTGAAGATAAGAGAATTTATTTAACTGCCTCACTTAACTTACGACGCAGATATGGAGTTAATATGAGCCATATCTGGACCTTGAACCACTGAGAATATCACCAACGGCGTCTCTTTCAACTTCCCAATAGAACCAATATACTGAGTGTGTCTGTAAGGTGAAGACAGAGTTAAACACGTCCATCTGTCTCACTTAAGCTAAATCGTTCAATCCGCAGATAATTATGACAATAAATATACCAAAATTGACAGAAGAATTTATTTCATCAAACAGATTCGGGTAATTGATGTTAAGTGATGACTAGTTGCCACCTTCAGCCAGCGTCATCAATCATGGTGGTAAACATGTTATGATTTAAGGTGTCGTCATCACCTGGTGTTGATGTTAAGTAGATTTGTCGTGTGTGTGTGTGTGTGGATTAGGGCGTGGTTACAGGACAGGAAACAGTGAGTGAGCATTAACGGCACGAAGTCCCATTGGAGCAACGTCACAAGTGGAGTTCCCCAAGGCTCAGTACTTGGACCATTATTATTTATTATATACATAAACGACATAGATATCGGCATAGACAGCAACATAAGTAAATTTGCTGATGACACTAAAATAGGACGTGTTATTAAATCTGACGAGGACTCAGCAAAACTACAGGAAGATCTAAACAAATTTTTCGAATGGTCTGAAAAATGGCAGATGAAATTCAACGTGGACAAATGTAAAGTACTCAGTATAGGAGATGTAAACAGGGAAACCAGATACCAGATGAACAACGATGCCATAGAGAAATCCGACTGCGAGAGAGAGTTAGGAGTAATGATAAGTAGGAACCTCAAGCCAAGTAAACAATGTGTTTTTGCTCGTAACAAGGCTAATAAAGTACTTGGGTTCTGTTAAGCCGTCTCTTAATTTACTTAAATATCCAGGTTCTAGGCGTAACCAAACAAAAAGTGAAGTAAATTATAAGAGAATAAAAATAAATAAAGTAAACCTTTAAGAATTTAATTGATTAAATATTAACACAATAAAGAGCCTCGTGGGCTGTCACAACAAATTGATTCACCATCGAAACTTTTAAGACACAAATGATACAAAACATCGAAACATCGAAAGAATAAAAATAAAGCATTGGATTACGTTAACACTGCATAAACATATAAAAACTATCACTGAAATTAACTAACGTGAAACAACACTGAATTACTTGAATACAACTAAGCAAATACTGATGGACACAAACAGACATAAATAGGTACTCACATAGATATACCACATTGGTGGCGACAGGAACAACACAAATAAATTAAGTATAAGTAACAAGTGACACTCAAAGGATGTGGACTGTATGACAAGAGGACTGAACTGACTCAAGTCAGTTGGTGAGTCCTATATATAAGGTCGGCTCCCGCCACGCGACCCGCCGGTGGGTCGTTTAACGATGCAGATGGTCGTTAGAGAACAAAGAATGCTGGTTACAATACAAAATAAAGAAATAAGATGGGCTTGAACAAATAATGACAGTTAAAACCTTAACAGCACAGGGTAAGGTGACTAGAATATATAATAGTAAATTTAACACATCATTACAGGAATAATATGGAACATGGGAGCATGTTATATATAAACAAAAATAGAAAAAATACGACACGGTCGTAACAGTTCATACAAAGGAGTGTTAGTTACAAGACTAGCGAGGTCATCCTAAAACTGTATCCTGCTCTTGTGAGACCACACCTGGATTACGCAGTTCAGTTCTGGTCACAGTATTACAGGATGGATATAGAATCATTGGAAAGAATTCAGAGGAGAATGACAAGACTAATCCCGGGCATTAGGAACCTTGAGTATAGAGACAGGTTAAAGCATCTTAATTTGCACTCCCTCGAGAGACGTAGAGCGAGGGGCGACCTGATAGGGGTGTATAAGTGGAAGTCAGGGCTAAGCAAAGGGGACATTACAAAGGTACTCAAACTATCCAACCAGGAGCGAACTCGTAACAATGGTTTTAAATTAGACAAATTTAGATTTAGGAGTGAAATAGGTTAACACTGGTTTGGAAACAGAGTAGTGGATGAATGGAACAAGTTACCAAATATCATCATTAACTCGAATACGCTGAATAGCTTCAAACTTAGGTTGGATGCTTATATGAGCAATAGGGGTTGGGTGTAAACGGGACTGCCCAGTATGGGCCAATAGGCCCGCTGCAGTTTCCTCCATTCTTATGTTCTTATGTGTGTGTGTGTGTGTGTGTGTGTGTGTGTGTGTGTGTGTGTGTGTGTGTGTGTGTGTTTCATATATAGGTCTTCACTCATCAATCTTTCACACCCGCAGGAGACAGAAGCCCCTGGGTGAGACTAACCTACCGTAGACTGGCCAGGTACACACACGCCTACCTGTCTGTCACCCCCGTCCATCACCTGGTAAACAAGGTTGACCTGGTAGACGGGACAAAGCAGGGGTTCGAGATCGAATTGGATTATAACGAGAAGGATAATGAACACCGGTGGAGTGGGGGTGGTAACATAAGCCAAGCCCCCACAGCCTCCTATATGCTGGTAGTGTTTCACCTGGAGTCAGAGGAAGACGTCCACATCTTCGTCAACGTAATTTCATAAAATTATTTTTATTCTATCAATCTATCTTCTTACCCACTAAACTCCATAAAGAACTTGACAATAACAAGGGTGTTTAGCGTTTAATCAATCACCTGCAGGTAGTCAACCTTGTATCTTGTGATGCAGGTGTTCCCGAGCGTGTGTGAATGGTGCAGCTGGCTTCTGTTAATGCCGGAGAGCCAACTGGTGCAGTGGCTCAACCAGCTGTACCTGCCACTCGACAATAAGGTAAGTAAGTGGCTGTGCTACGCCCCTCACTATTAATCAATGTAAAATGGTAGGTGAAAATATACACTGGCCTCGAGATATGGCAGTGTTAACTGCACTCTATTATCTTCACTTTTCTTAACTGTAAAGTTAGGAACTAAAAAAAAAAAGTAATTGAACTAGGGATGCCCTGAGGGTGAGCCGGCGACCTTTCTAAAGACTTGAAGAGACTTTGTCTACCCCAAAAAGTTATTTAATGTAAACATCCCAGGAGTGATAACTGTCATTTTCCACCTGTAACTTTATGTTATCTGCTCATAGGCGGTAAACAAAATCGATAGGTGTAAGAAGATGCAGCCATGTGCTTTCAAAGTCTAGTAATAAAAAAAATATTAAGTTTTCGTCATTAGCTGTGAACCTATGGCGAACAAGACAACATTGTAGAACAATTTGGTCCTGCCAGGGACCTCCATATTTTACACAACATTCAAGTAGACATATTGTGTTTCTTTCAAATAACTGCCAGCGCATGAGAGAGGAAGACTGGAAGGATGTCTTAAAGGAAGAACCAGATAACTAAGAGACGCCTTCCTCGTTCCGGGAAGAATCACTCAGGTCTGACTGAATGCAGATTCAGTTCCGTATTGCGAAAAGTACAATGAAAAATGACTTTTGCATATTGTGATACACTCTGGACCCGACCTTGGTAATCACAAGAAACAAAGGGACATGTCAATTCTAAGAGGATACATGATGCTGGAATGGAAAATGACTTAAAAGATCACGTAATAAAGACGTAAAGGAATTCAAAGTTCCGGAAGTTGATTGAGTTAATCATATACGAAAGTCACTGTCGAGAAAACCACCGTGATCAAGAAAATTTCCCGAGTGACTTTGTACAGTAAACCTGATCCCGATCTTCAACGCGGGAGGTAACGGAGACTTACTAAGTTAGCAGACGCGCGACTCACAGACAAATACAAAAACAACGATATCTGATATAAAACTGACTTGGACAAACCTGAAGCGTCATGTGTTGTGGTTTTACGGTCCCTCGAGGAGCTGTAAACATTCACTAACCTGAAAAAAAGAATCAGATTAACCTTCCATCCCGCTTTACTCATCTAAATGATTTCGTAAAGGTTAAGGAGAAAGCCGCCACTTATACCACATTATATAGTGGCAGCATCTCAAGGATGTTTGTTTTAAATTAAAAATGTTTAATAGTGGGAGAGGATTAAATAATACCCATGCACCTTCAGTAGTACCTTTAGAAGTGTTCTTACGAAAGCCATCATTAGTGGTTAAGACCTTCAGCCTTCCTGAAGCAGTTTTAATGACAAGGTATTAAAGTTCTGAAGTAAAACTGAATATATTTAACATTCCTATATTGTTCTTTCTCTCCTATTAGATAAGCATTTATGCATTACAACAAACGCGTCCGAAAACATTCTGTCCCCCACAAAAAATAAAAATAAAAAATAAAATAATATAAAATGGCGACCTTCTCCTTAACTTTAACAAACACTTGTGCTCTACAACTAACAGGAATAACCATGATGCGATGTATTTAGTTAACAACAAAAACCAGTAAAAACTCTTGTCCATGGTGTCATAATAAGAGCGGCGGAAGTAGTACTCACCTTGCCTGGTGGTAGATGAATCCTTGGCATCACCTGTCATGTCTTGGGTCAGGAACCATCCTCCCTGAAACAACATTCATAAATGAGGCCACGGTTCTGCTTTCATTACTCTAATTATATACAACTTTATTGATATTTAAACCAAAATTCCATAAACATTAACACAAGAGATAGTGGACATTTCCATCCCTCAACAAGGATCAGTACAACTTGATACAACGACTTACAATAAGTTATAATGGTCACAACCCCAAAGAGTAACTCACTCACAGACCTGCAATGACAATTTTCCGCTACTGTGATTCTTATTCACAAAATTTTAACATCTGCATCCGTGGATGTGAGGAGTCTGACATCTGATCCATCACTAATGCCACATACTCGTATGTCCTTTTACCCCACATAATCTTGCCCACTGTCAAGGTTTCAGTTATCATTTTAGGCTAAAAGGCTTTCATATACTCGTACACTGTGGGCCCATTGTTGTTACGTAATAATAATTATAAGTTTTTAACGTAAATTGCAGATTTCTGACTGTTACCGTGTGTTGAAGACAACCTCTTCCCAAGGTCGATAAAACCAGCAAAATAATCAAAGTAATTGCAAGTTTCGTAATTTTCTTCTTCTTTTTTTCTTTGATAAAAATAATTAACACACGCTACATCTCCTCAACTCGACACGAACACTCTCCAATTCGTTCCCGACTCCCACTTACTCGTACATCTTTAAACAGTTATTCCATGATATATTTACACATTACCATGAGACTCTACTTTCAGTCATGTTGAGTCCCAATTATGTTAAGAAGGCAGTCATACTGTCCTCGGGTGAATAATTCGAAAGGCAACTGTGAATAAAACATAAACATACCGAAACTCTGATAACCAGTTGTTGTCACAGGGCTCTGTTCTTTCACCTACTTTCTTCGTTCTTTTTATCAATGATTTACTTCACAATACGACTAATTCTATCCATTCTTACGCTGATGATTCTACTCTTCACTCTTCTTCAAATTTTTCCCTTCCTACTAATTCTCAAACTAGATTTGTTTCTTGAGCTGATATCATTTCATCTATCAATGCGGATCTGTGCAGCATCTCCGAATGGGGAGGTAGAAACTTAGTTAAATTCAATACTAATAAAACACAGTATTTACCAATTACACTTTCCAAAATAGATCTCCCACCAATCACATTTAAGGACGCAATCAATCTGCCAAATTCTAAAGTAGATATGCTAGGCTTCACCATTTCCTCTAATATGTCATGGAAGCCACACATCCACAACATTGCTAAAGCTGCCTTCCGAAAGTTGGAAATGTTGTACAGATACCGTAGCTATTTCACTCCTGAACAGTTGCTTCAAGTTTATAAGGGATTCATTCGTCCTAACTTGGAGAACTGCTCTCATATCTGGGGTGGTTCTTTTACAGTTTATCCATCTGTTAGATAGGGTAGAGTCAAAGGCATTTCGTCTAACTAACTCTCCTACTTTAGGTGTTAATCTCTCTTCCAGTTCTTTTCGCCGCAATGTTGTTTCACTCTCTCTTTTACGGGTACTTTAACGGGCAATGTTCGGTGGATTTGGCATCCTGTGTATCGCCGGAAAGGCCGTGGGCTCGTAACACTCGTCTTGCCCGCGGTGCCCAACATTTCTAAGTGTGGATGTCGGTCACACTAGAATAACCCGTTACAGTACATCCTTCTTTCCTCACACATACTCATACAATCTGTCTCACTTCAAAAAGATGGTTTTCCGGCAACTTCGTGGTGCAGTTTTTTTCTCTTCTATTTTAAATAAATTTTTACTCTTACTTTTTCGCACAGGTCGATGACCTGTGCCCGGTTGGGCTATTCCCCGTAAAAAATAAAAGTATTGTTTTCACAGTAGAGCATTGGGTTATGTATTAAGACATTATTATACAAGTATACAAACTCGTAATCTCTTGATAATCACAGCTGGTGTATACTGTACACAGCTTTTACCAACAGGTGACTGTGGCCACGTATTCTGAGGGGACAACATACGCCTCGTTGTCACAAATGTATCAGGTCTCCCCCACCATGAAGAAAGAGATCCTCCCGTCCGGCCAGTGGTCCCTTAGAGCCCCGTCGTTAGGAAAGTCCAGTTTGGATGAGGCGAAGGGCACCCAAAGAACGAGGAGGCACGTCAAGAGAGCCTGGGAGGAGTTCAAAAGTTCCCTTGGGTCAGGAGAGAGAGCAGAGGCCAAGGAGGTGACTTTCGGCGTGGTGTGGGGAGTGATAGGTGACCCAGTGCTGAGACGGACTGACCTAACAGGCCTCCACCTCCGTTGTACCACAATACACGTACGTACGTCGACCTCCTTCTCCTCCTACTCTAACTCCTGTGTCACGAGGTGTGAGTCAGGGATTGATATCATTGCATCGTATACACATAATAGACAGACAGACAGAGAGGATATAAAAAAAAAGACCTAATGAGACAGAGGCGTCCTGGCATAAGTTAACACACTTGTCAAATAATTATTTAACAGTATGACAAACATGTTGATACAACCCTTGACGATAATGGTTCCATGTATCTGATCAAGATACTGACTGATGTCGTCCAGTTATAGAAAACACATACTGGTTTAATATAGACACAGTAGGTTCAGGTGGCCGAGTGGATACAACATTTTCCTCAGGCTAAGAGAACCTTCTTTCACTTACATTCATGTTAATATGCAATATGCATCAACAATACACTTCTGAGTTAAACATCTTATCTAAGTCAACGTGGCTTTCTGCTGAAGTAATTTGCCTTTAGTCATCACAACACTACTTGCATGAAGTATGAACACCCTCTCTGATTTAAGTTACAATACTCCAGCGCCAATTTACTCAGAAAATCTCATTTGTTGATGGATTTATAAAAAAGAAACACTGAATACGTAACTCCACTGCATTAGCTCCCAAAGCAAAATATTCACACACACACACTGGACATAGCTACTTCTTATCCACCTCTATACAGTATTGATATTGGTGTCTTGGTGTTACTGGGTTGTGTTAGTGTGTTGGTGTTACTGTGTTGGAGTTACAGTTTTGGTGGTATTGTGTTGTGTTACTGTGTTGGTGTTACTGTGTTGTGTAAGTGTGTTGGTGTTACTGTGTTGTGTTACTGTGTTGTGTTACTGTGTTGGTGTTACTGTGTTGTGTGTGTTGGTGTTACTGTGTTGGTGTTACTGTGTTGGTGTTACTGTGTTGTGTTACTGTGTTGGTGTTACTGTAGTGTGTGTGTTGGTGTTACTGTGTTGTGTTACTGTGTTGTGTTACTGTGTTGGTGTTTACTGTGTTGTGTTACTGTGTTGGTGTTACTATGTTGTGTTATGTGTTGTGTTAGTGTGTTGGGTAGTGTTGTGTTACTGTGTTGGTGTTACTGTGTTGTGTTACTGTGTTGGTGTTCCTGTGTGTGTTAGTGTGTTGGTGTTACTGTGTTGGTGTTACTATGTTGTGTTAGTGTGTTGGTGTTACTGTGTTGGTGTTACTGTGTTGTGTTAGTGTGTTGTTGCTGTGTTGTGTTACTGTGTTGTATTACTGTGTTGGTGTTACTGTGTTGGTGTTACTGTGTTGGAGTTAGTGTTGTGTTACTGTGTTGGTGTTACTGTGTTGTGTTACTGTGTTGGTGTTCCTGTGTTGTGTTAGTGTGTTGGTGTTACTGTGTTGGTGTTACTGTGTTGGTGTTACTGTGTTGTGTTACTGTGTTGGTGTTACTGTGTTGTTGTTAGTGTGTTGGTGTTACTGTGTTGGTTAGTGTTGTGTTACTGTGTTGTGTTAGTGTGTTGGTTTTACTGTGTTGGTGTTACTGTGTTGTGTTACTGTGTTGGGTTTGGCTGTGTTGGAGTTAGTGTTGTGTTACTGGTTGTGTTAGTGTGTTGGTTTTACTGTGTTGTGTAACTGTGTTGGTGTTACTGTGTTGGTGTTACTGTGTTGGAGTTAGTGTTGTGTTACTGTGTTGGTGTTCCTGTGTTGTGTTAGTATGTTGGTGTTACTGTGTTGTGTTACTGTGTTGGTGTTACTGTGTTGTGTTACTGTGTTGGTGTTACTGTGTTGTGTTAGTGTGTTGATGTTACTGTGTTGGAGTTAGTGTTGTGTTACTGTGTTGTGTTAGTGTGTTGGTTTTACTGTGTTGGTGTTACTCAATGTTACTGTGTTGGTGTTACTGTGTTGGAGTTAGTGTTGTGTTACTGTGTTGGTTACTGTGTTGGTGTTCCTGTGTTGTGTTAGTATGTTGGTGTTACTGTGTTGTGTTACTGTGTTGGTGTTACTGTGTTGTGTTACTGTGTTGGTGTTACTGTGTTGTGTAACTGTGTTGGTGTTACTGTGTTGTGTTAGTGTGTTGTGTTACTGTGTTGGTGTTACTGTGTTGTGTAACTGTGTTGGTGTTACTGTGGTGTGTTACTGTGTTGTGTCAGTGTGTTGGTGTTACTGTGTTGGTGTTACTGTGTTGTGTTACTGTGTTGGTGTTAGTGTGTTGGTTTACTGTGTTGTAACCTGTGTTGGTGTTACTGTTGTGTTACTGTGTTGTGTAACTGTGTTGGTGTTACTGTGTTGTGTTACTGTGTTGTGTTACTGTGTTGTGTTTGTGTGTTGGTGTTACTGTGTTGGTGTTACTGTGTTGGTGTTACTGTGTTGTGTTAGTGTGTTGGTTTTACTGCGTTGAATTAGTGTTGTGTTACTGTGTTGGTGTTACTGTGTTGTGTAACTGTGTTGGTGTTACTGTGTTGTGTTAGTGTTGCGTTACTGTGTTGGTGTTACGTTGGTGTTACTGTGTTGTGTAACTGTGTTGGTGTTACTGTGTTGTGTTAGTGTGTTGGTGTTACTGTGTTGGTGTTACTGTGTTGGGTTACGGTAGTAACTGTGTTGGTGTTACTGTGTTGTGTTAGTGTGTTGTGTTAGTGTGTTGGTGTTACTGTTGTTACTGTGTTGTGTTACTGTGTTGCGTTTGTGTTGTGGTAGTGTGTTGGTGTTACTGTGATGGTGTTACTGTGTTGGTTACTGTGTTGTGTTTCTGTGTTGTGTTAGTGTGTTGATTTTTACTGTGTTGGTGTTACTGTGTTGAATTAGTGTTGTGTTACTGTGTTGGTGTTACTGTGTTGTGTTACTGTGTTGTGTTACTGTGTTGGTGTTACTGTGTTGGTGTTACTGTGTTGTGTAACTGTGTTGGGTTACTGTGTTGGTGTTACTGTGATGTGTTACTGTGTGGTGTTACTGTGTTGTGTAACTGTGTTGGTGTTACTGTGGTGTGTTACTGTGTTGTGTTAGTGTGTTGGTGTTACTGTGTTGGTGTTACTGTGTTGTGTTACTGTGTTGGTGTTACTGTGTTGGTGTTACTGTGTGGTAACTGTGTTGGTGTTACTGTGTTGGTGTTACTGTGTTGTGTTACTGTGTTGCGTTACTGTGTTGGTGTTACTGTGTTGTGTTACTGTGTTGTGTTACTGTGTTGGTGTTACTGTGTTGGATTGTGTTGTGTAACTGTGTTGGTGTTACTGTGTTGGTGTTACTGTTGGTGTTACTGTGTTGGTAACTGTGTTGGTGTTACTGTGGTGCGTTGGTTGTGTCAGTGTGTTGGTGTTACTGTGTTGGTGTTACTGTGTTGGTGTTACTGTGTTGTGTTACTGTGTTGGTGTTACGTGTGTAACTGTGTTGGTTACTGTTGGTGTTACTGTGTTGTGTTACTGTGTTGTGTTACTGTGTTGGTGTTACTGTGTTGTGTTAGTGTGTTGGTGTTACTGTGTTGGTGTTACTGTGTTGGTGTTACTGTGTTGTGTTACTGTGTGGTTAGTGTTGCGTTACTGTGGTTGGTGTTACTGTGTTGTGTTACTGTGTTGGTGTTACTGTGTTGGTGTTACTGTGTTGTGTTGTTGGTGTTACTGTGTTGTGTTACAGGTTATCGTTGGTGTTACTGTGTTGGTGTTACTGTGTTGGTGTTACTGTGTTGGTTAGGTGTTTGTTACTGTGTTGTGTGGTGTTACTGTGTTGTTACGTGTTGTGTTACTGTGTTGTGTTACTGTGTTGGTGTTACTGTGTTGTTACTGTGTTTGTTATGTTGGTGTTACTGTGTTGTGTTACTGTGTTGGTTAGTGTTGTGATTGTGTGTTGGGTTACTGTGTGTGTTACTGTGTTGGTTTCGTTGTGTTGCGTGTTGGTGTTACTGTGTTGTGTTACTGTGTTGGTTACTGTGTTGTGTTACTGTGTTGGTGTTACTGTGTTGTGTTAGTGGTTGCGTTACTGTGTTGGTGTTACTGCGTTGGTGTTATCTGGTTGTGTTAGTGTGTTGGCGTTACTGTGTTGGAGCGTTGTGTTACTGTGTTGGTGTTGCCTGGTTGGTGTTACTGTGTGGTGTTACGTTGTGTTACTGTGTTGTTAGTGTACTGGCGTTGTGTTGGTGTTACTGTGTTGCGTTTCTGTGTTGTGTTAGTGCGTTGGTTTTACTGTGTTGGAATTAGTGTTGTGTTACTGTGTTGGTGTTACTGTGTTGGTGTTACTGTGTTGGTTAGAGTGTTGGTGTAACTGTGTTGGTACTGTGTTGGTGTAACTGTGTTGGTGTTACTGTGTTGGAGTTACTGTGTTGGTGTTACTGTAACTGTGTTGGTGTTACTGTTTGTATTACTGTGTGTTGTTAGTGTGTTGGTGTTACTGTGTTGTGTAACTGTGTTGGTGTTACTGTGTTGTATTACTGTGTTGTGTTACTGTGTTGGTGTTACTGTGTTGGTGTTACCGTTGTGTAACTGTGTTGGTGTTACTGTATGGTATTACTGTGTTGTGTTAGTGTGTTGCGTTACTGTGTTGGTGTTACTGTGTTGTGTTACTGTGTTGTGTTACTGTGTTGTGTTACGTGTTGTGTTAGTGTGTTGGTGTTACTGTGTTGGTGTTACTGTGTTGTGTTACTGGGTTAGTGGTGTTGGTTTTACTGTGTTGGAATTAGTGTTATGTTACTGTGTTGGTGTTACTGTGTTGGTGTAACTGTGTTGGTTACTGTGGTGTGTTACTGTGTTGTGTTAGTGAGTTGGTGTTACTGTGTTGGTGTTACTGTGTTGTGTTACTGTGTTGCATTGCGTTGGTGTTGTGTTGTGTAACTGTCTTGGTGTAACCGTGTTGGTGTTACTGTGTTGTGTTACTGTGTTGTGTTACTGTGTTGGTGTTACTGTGTTGTGTTCGTGTTGGTGTTACTGTGTTGGGGTTACTGTGTTGCGTTACTGTGTTGTTACTGTGTTGTGGTTACTGTGTTGTGTTACTGTGTTGGTGTTACTGTGTTGTGTTACGTGTTGTGTTACTGTTGGTGTTACTGTGTTGGTTGGTTTATTGTGTTGGTTACGTATGGTTGGTGTTACTGTGTTGGTGTTACTGTGTTGGTGTTACTGTGTTGTGTTACTGTGTTGTGTTAGTGTGTTGGTGTTACTGTGTTGTGTGTGTTGTGTTCTGTGTTGTGTTACTGGTTGTGTTACTGTGTTGGTGTTACTGTGTTGTGTTTACTGTGTTGGTGTTACTGTGTTGGTGTTACTGTGTTGGAGTTGCGTTGTGTTACTGTGTTGGTGTTACTGTGTTGTGTAACTGTGTTGGTGTTACTGTGTTGTGTTACTGTGTTGTGCACTGTGTTGTATAACTGTGTTGGTGTTACTGTTGGTGTTACTGTGCTGGAGTAGTGTTGTGTTACTGTGTTGGTGTTACTGTGTTGTGTTACTGTGTTGTATTACTGTGTTGTGTTACTGTGTTGGTGTTAATGTGTTGTGTAACTGTGTTGGTGTTACTGTGTTGTGTTACTGTGTTGTACTGTTGGTGTTACTGTGTTGGTGTTACTGTGGTGGTGATACTGTGTTGGTAGTGTTGTGTTACTGTGTTGGTGTTACTGTGTTGTGTTACTGTGTTGGTGTTACTGTGTTGGGTGTTACTGTGTTGGTGTTACTGTGTTATGTTACGGTGTTGGTGTTATTGTTGTGTTACTGGTTGGTGTTGACGTGTTGGTGTTACTGTGTTGTGTTACTGTGTTGGTGTTCCTGTGTTGGTGTTACTGTGTTGGTGTTACTGCTGTGTTACAGGTTGGTGTTACTGCGTTGTGTCTGGTGTTGGTACTGGTGTTCGTGTGTTGGTGTTACTGTTTGTGTTACTGTGTTAGTGTTACTGTGTTGTGTTACTGTGTTAGTGTTACTGTTATGTTACTGTGTTAGTGTTACTGTGTTAGTGTTACTGTGTTGTGTATGTGTTGTGTTACTGTATTGGTGTTATTGTGTTGGTGTTATTGTGTGTTATTTTGGTGTTACTGTGTTGGTGTTACGTTGTTCGTTGGTGTACTGTGTTGGTTAGTGTTATGTATTGTGTTACTGTGTTGTGTTACAGTGTTGTGTTGGTGTTAGGTGTTGGTGTTACTGTGGTTACTGTGTGTTACTGTGTTGTGTTTCTGTGTTGTGTTAGTGTGTTGGTTTTACTGTGTTGAAAGTTGGTTACTGTGTTGGTGTTACTGTGTTGGTGTTACTGTGTTGTGTAACTGGTGTTACGTTTGTGTTGTGTAGTGTGTTGGTGTTACTGTGTTGTGTTACTGTGGGTTACTGTGTTGGTGTTATCAGGTTGGTGTTACTGTGTTGTGTAACTGTGTTGGTGTTACTGTGTTGGTGTTACTGTGTTGTGTTACTGGTTGGGTTACTGTGTTGGTGTTACTGTGTTGTGTTTGTGTGTTGGTGTTACTGTGTTGGTGTTACTGTGTTGTGTTTACTGTGTTGTGTTACTGTGTTGTTATCAGGTTGTGTTACTGTGTTGTGTTACTGTTGTTGTGTTATCGGTTGTGTTAGTGTTGGTGTTACTGTGTTGGTGTTACTGTGTTGGTGTTACTGTGTTGTGTTACTGTGTTGTGTTTCTGTGTTGTGTTAGTGTGTTGGTTTTACGTGTTGGAATTAGTGTTATGTTGTATCGGTTGGTGTTACTGTGTTGTGTAACTGTGTTGGTGTTACTGTGGTGTTACTGTGTTGTGTTAGTGAGTTGGGTTACTGTGTTGGCGTTACTGGTGTTGTGTGTACTGTGTTGGTGTTACTGTGGTTATGTTACTGTGTTGTGTAACTGTGTTGGTGTTACTGTGTTGGTGTTACTGTGTTGTGTTACTGTGTTGGTGTTAATTTGTTGGTGTTACTGTGTTGTGTTCGTGTGTTGGTGTTACTGTGTTGGTGTTACTGTGTTATGTTACTGTGTTGTAATGTTGTGTTACTGTGTTGTGTTACTGTGTTGGTGTTACTGTGTTGTGTTACTGTGTTGTGTTACTGTGTTGGTGTTACGTGTTGTTAGTGTTGGTGTTACTGTTGTGTTACTGTGTTGGTGTTCTGTGTTGAGGTTACTGTGTTGGTGTTACTGTGTTGGTGTTACTGTGTTGTGTTACTGTGTTGTTAGTGTTGGTGTTTACTGTGTTGTGTGTTGGTGTTCTGTGTTGTGTTATGTTGTGTTACTGTGTTGGTGTTACTGTGTAGGTTACTGTGTTGGTGTTACTGTGTTGGTGTTACTGTGTTGGGTTAGTGTTGTGTTACTGTGTTGGTGTTACTGTGTTTGTGTAACCGTGTTGGTGTTACTGTGTTGTGTTACTGTGTTGTATTACTGTGTTATTACTGTGTTGGTGTTACTGTGTTGGTGTTACTGTGTTGGTGTTAGTGTTGTGTTACTGTGTTGGTGTTACTGTGTTGGTGTTATTGTGTTGTGTTACTGTGTTGTGTTACTGTGTTGGTGTTACTGTGTTGTGTAACTGTGTTGGTGTTACTGTGTTGTTACTGTGTTTGTATTACTGTTGCTGTTACTGTGTTGGTGTATTGCGGTGGTGTTACTGTGTTGGAGTTAGTGTTGTGTTACTGGTGTTGGTGTTACTGTGTTGTGTTACTGTGTTGGTGTTACTGTGTTGGTTACTGTGTTGTGTTACTGTGTTGGTGTTACTGTGTTGGTGTTACTGTGTTGGGTTACTGTTGTGTTACTGTGTTGGTGTTACTGTTGGTGACGTTGCGTTACGGTGGTTATGTTCCTGTGTTGCGTTACTGTGTTGGTGTTACTGTTGTGTTACAGTGTTGGTGTTACTGCGTTGTGTTTACGTGTTGGTACTACTGTGCTGTGTTCGTGTGTTACTGTTTTGTGTTACTGTGTTAGTGTTACTGGTTGTGTTACTGTGTTAGTGTTACCGTTATGTTACTGTGTTAGTGTTACTGTGTTAGTTACTGTGTTGTGTTACTGTGTTATGTTACTGTATTATGTTACTGTGTTGGTGTTATTGTGTTGGTGTTATTTTGGTTGGTGTTACTGTGTTGGTGTTACTGTTGTGTTGCTGTGTTGGTGTTACTGTGTTGGGTGTTACTGCGTTGGTACTGCATTGTGTTACTGTGTTGTGTTGCTGGTTGTGTTACTGTGTTGTGTTATGTGTTGGTGTTAGGTTGGTGTTACTGTGTTGTGTTACTGTGTTGGTGTTGCAGTGTTGTGTTAGTGTGTTGGTTTTACTGTGTTGAATTAGTGTTGTGTTACTGTGTTGGTGTTACTGTGTTGGTGTTACTGTGTTGTGTACCGTGTTGGTGTTACTGTGTTGTGTTACTGTGTTGTGTTAGTGTGTTGCGTTACTGTGTTGGTGTTACTGTGTTGTGTTACTGTGTTGGTGTCTGTGTTGGTGTTACTGTGGTTGTGTGCAACTGTGTTGGTGTTACTGTGTTGGTGTACTGTGTTGGTGTTACTGTGTTGTGTTACTGTGTTGGTGTTACTGTGTTGCGGTTCGTGTTGGTGTTACTGTGTTGGTGTTACTGTGTGCGTTACTGTGTTGGTGTTACTGTGTTGGTGTTACGTGTTGTTACTTTGTTGTGTTACTTTGTTGTGTTAATGCGTTGTGTTAGTGTGTTGGTGTTACTGTTGGTGTTACTGTGTTGGTGTTACTGTGTTGGTGTTACTGTGTTGTGTTACTGTGTTGGTGTTACTGCGTTGTGTGTGTTGGTGTTACTGTGTTGTGTTACTGTGTTGGTGTTACTGTGTTGTGTTACTGTGTTGTGTTACGTGGGTGTTACTGTGTTGTGTTACTGTGTTGGTGTTACTGTGTTTGTGTTACTGTGTTGGTGTTACTGTGTTGTGTTAGTGTGTTGAGGTGTTACTGTGTTGTGTTACTGTGTTGGTGTTACTGTGTTGTGTTTACTGTGTTGTGTGTGTTGGTGTTACTGTTGTGTGTTACTGTGTTTGTGTGTTCTGTGTTGGTGTTACTGTGTTGTGTGTTACTGTGTTGGTGTTACTGTGTTTGTGTTACTGTGTTGTGTAGCTTGTGTTGGTGTTACTGTGTTGTGTTACTGTGTTGTATTACTGTGTTGGTGCTGTGTTGGTGTTACTGTGTTGGAGTAGTGTTGTGTTACTGTGTTGGTGTTACTGTGTTGGTGTTACTGTGTTAGGTTAGTGTTGTGTTACTGTGTTGGTACTGTGTTGGTGTGTGTGTTGTGTTACTGTGTTGTGTTACTGTGTTGAGTGTTACTGTGTTGGTGTTACTGTGTTGTGTGTTACTGTGTTTTGTGCTGTGTTGTGTTACTGTGTTGGTGTTACTGTGTTGGTGTTACTGTGTTA
>NW_024711060.1:0-10275 GCF_018991925.1 Homarus americanus | reverse complement strand
CCAGGGGCCTTTGTTATGCTCGATAAGGGGACTTTGTTATACTCGATCAGGGAACTTTGTTATACTCGACCAGGGTTCTTTCTTATGCTCGACCAGTGGCCTTTGTTATAATCGATCAGGGGGCTTTGTTATATTCGATTAGGGGACTTTGTTATACTCGATGAGGGGCATTTGTTATACTCGATCAAGGGCCTTTGCTATACTCGGTCAGGGGATTTTGTTATACTAGATGAGGGGACTTTGTTATACTCGATCAAGGGGCTTTGTTATACTCGTCGAGGGGCCTTTGTTATGCTCGATCAGAGGACTTTGTTATACTAGATCAGGGGACTTTGTTATACTCGATCAGGGGCATTTATTATATTCGACCAGGGGACTTTGTTATACTCGATGAGGGGATTTTGTTATACTCGAAGAGGGGGCTTTGATATACCCGATCAAGGGGCTTTGTTATATTCGATTAGGGGAATTTGTTATACTCGAAGAGGGGCATTTGTGATATTCGATCAAGGGCCTTTGCTATACTCGATCAGGGGATTTGTTATACTAGATGAGGATAGTTTGTTATACTCGATTAGGTGACTTTGTTATACTCGATGAGGGGACTTTGTTTTACTCGATCAGGGGACTTTTTTATGTTCGATTAGGGGACTTTATTATACTCGATCAAGGGCCTTTGTTATACTCGACCAGGGGACTTTGTTATGCTAGATATGGGGACTCTGTTATAATCGATCAGGTCCCTTTTATATACTCGATCGGAGGACTTTGTTATACTCGATCAGAGGACTTTGTTATACTCGATTAGGGGACTTTGTTATACTCGACCATGGGACTTTGTTATATTCGACGAGGGGCATTTGTTATACTCGATCAGGGGATGTGTTATACTCGATCAAGGGACTTTGTTATTCTCGATCAGGAGACTTTGTTATACTCGACCATGGGAGTTTGTTATACTCGATCTAAGGACTTTGTTATACTCGATCAGGGGACTTTGTTATACTCGACCAGGGGACTTTGTTATACTCGACCAGGGGACTTTGTTTTACTCGATCAGGGGACTTTTTTATATTCGATCAGGGTTTTTGTAATACTCGATTAGGGGCCTTTATTATACTCGATCAAGGGACTTTGTTATACTCGATCAGGGGACTTTGTTATACTCGATCAGAGGAATTTGTTATACTCGATTCGGGGACTTTGTTATGCTCGATCAGGGGACTTTGTTATACTCGATCAGGGGACTTTGTTATACTCGATCAGGGGACATTACTGTACTCGATTAGGGGCCTTTGTTATACTCGATCAGGGGACTTTGATATAATCGATCAGGGGGCTTTGTTATACTCGACCAGGGGCCTTTGTTATGCCCAATAAGGGGACCCTGGTTATACCTGATCAGACTTGTTATAATGGGATCAGGGGACGGTAATATTCGATCAGAGTGGGCGTTGTAATACCCGGGCTGAGGTGCCTTTGTTATACTCCTCGCCGAACAGACATTACTATACTGACCCGGGAACTTTATATACACGATCAGGGGATATGTTATGTTTCCATCAGGGGATGTGTTATACTCGATCAGGGACTTTGTTATACCTGAACAGGGAGGCTTGTTATACTCTCAACCGGGCCTTTTGTTGTATCTTCCGGGATCAGGGGAATTTGTTATACTCGATTTGGGGACTTAGTTATACTGGATCAGGGGGCTTTGTTTTCCTCGATTAGGGGACTTTCTTATACTCCATCAGGGGCCTTTGTTATACTCGATCAGGGGACGTTGTTAGACTCGATCAGGGGGCTTTGTTTTCCTCGATTAGGGGACTTTGTTATACTCCATCAGGGTCTTTGTTATGCTCCATGAGGAGCCTTTGTTATACTCGACAAGGGAAATTTGTTATACTCGATCAGGGGACTTTGTTATACTTGATCAGGGGACTTTGTATTATTCGATGAGGGGGGCTTTGTTATGCTCGACGAGGGGCCTTTGTTATGCTCGATAAGACGACTTTGTTATATTCGATCAGGGGACTTTGTTATTTTCTCTCAGGTGCCTTGGTTATACCGACCAGGGACTGTTATACTCGACCAGGGACTCTTTTTATACTCGACGAGGGGACTTTGGCATACTCGACCAGGGACTTTGTTATACTCGATCAGGGAATTGGTAAGCCTGTCCAGGGGACTTTGTTATACTCGATAAGGACTTTGTTATACTCGGATCAGGGGATTTGTTATACTCGATGAGGCCTTTGAGTACCTGACTCTAAGGGCCTTTTGTCATAATCGAACAGGGGACTTTTAGACTCGATGAGGGGCCTTTGTTATACCTGTTGATGAGGGGCCTTTGTTTTACCTGCTAATCCTGGGCCATTGTTATACCTCAACCAGGTAAGTAATTTTGTTACACTCCGATAAGGAATTGGTTATACTTTAGTGCGACTCTTGTTATACTCAATCAGGGGAATTTGTTATACTCGACCAGGGGACTTTGTTATACACGACCAGGGGACTTTGTTATATTCGATCAGAGGACTTTGTTATACTCGATCGGGGGACTTTGTTTTACTAGATCAGGGGGCTTTGTTATACTCGATCAAGGGACTTTGTTAAACTCGATTAGGGTCCTTTATTATACTCGAACAAAAGGCTTTGTTATACTCGATCAGGGGGCTTTGTTGTACTCGATCAGGGGACATTACTATACTCGCCCAGGGAACTTTGTTATACACGATCAGGGGATATGTAATACTCGATCAGGGGATGTGTTATACTCAATCAGGGGACTTTGTTATACTCGATCAGGAGGCTTTGTTATATTCAACCGGGGGCCTTTGTTATACTCGATCATGGGCCTTTGTTATACTCGATCAGGTAACTTAGTTATAATCGACCATGGGAATTTGTTATACTCGATCAAAGGACTTTTTTATACTCGGTCAGGGGAATTTGTTATACTCGATCGGGGGAATTTGTTTTACTCGATCAGGGGCTTTGTTATACTCGATCAAGGGACTTTGTTATACTCGACCAGGTTACTTTGTTTTACTCGATCAGGGGACTTTGATATACTCGATGAGGGGGCTTTGTTATACTCGACCAGGGGCCTTTGTTATGCTCGATCAGGGTACTTTTTTATACTCGATTAGGGGACTTTGTTATACTCGATCAGAGGACTTTGTTATACTCGATCAGGGGACTTTGTTGTACTCGACCGGGGACTTTGTTATACTCGATCAGGGGGCTTTGTTATACTCGATCAGGGGACATTACTATACTCGACCAGGGAACTTTGTTATACACGATGAGGGGATATGTTATACTCGATCAGGGGACTTTGTTATACTCAGTCAGGAAGCTTTGTTATACTCAACCGTGGGCCTTTGTTATACTCGATTAGAGAAATTTGTTATACACGATCAGGGGACTTTGTTCTACTCAACCAGGGGACTTTGTTATACTCGACCAGGGGTCTTTGCTATACTCGATCAGGGGACTTTGTTTTCATCGATCAAGGTACATTGTTATTCTCCATCAGGGACTTTGTAATGCTCCATTAGGGGCCTTTGTTCTACTCGACCAGGGGACTTTGTTATACTCGATTAGGGGACTTTGTTATACTTGATCAGGGGACTTTGTATTATTCGATCAGGGGGGCTTTGTTATGCTGGACCAAGGGCCTTTGTTATGCTCGATAAGGGGACTTTGTTATATTCGATCAGAGGACTCTGTTATTCTCGATCAGGGGCCATGGTTATACTCGACGAGGAGACTTTGTTATACTGGACCAAAGGACTTTGTTATTCTCGACCAGGGGACTTTTTTATACTCGATCAGGGGCTTTGTTATACTCAACCAGGGGACTTTGTTATACCCGATCAGGTGGTTTTCTTATACTCGACCAGGGTTCTTTGTTATGGTCGATCAGGGGACTTTGTTATACTCGATCAGGGGCCGTTGTTATACTCGATAAGGGGTTTTTGTTATGCTCGACCAGTGGCCTTTGTTATACTCGATCAAGGGGCTTTGTTATATTCGATTAGGTGACTTTGTTGTACTCGATGAGGGGCATTTGTTATACTCGATCAAGGGCCTTTGCTATACTCGATCAGAGGACTTTGTTAGACTCGATTTGGGGCCTGTGTTATAATCGATCTAGGGACTTTGTTATACTTGATCAGGGGAATTTTTTATACTCGACCAGGGGACTTTGTTAAACTTGATCAGTGGAATTTGTTATACTCGACCAGGATTTTGTTATACTCGATCAGGGGACATTACTATACTCGACCAGGGAACTTTGTTATACACGATCAGGGGACTTTGTTATACTCGATCAGGGGCTTTGTTATACTCAACCAGGGGACTTTGTTATACACGATCAGGTAGTTTTGTTATACTCGACCAGGGGTAATTGTTATACTCGATCAAAGGACTTTGTTATACTTGATCAGGGGACTTTGTATTATTCGATCAGGGGGGTTTTGTTATGCTCAACCAGGGGCCTTTGTTATGCTCGATAAGGGGACTTTGTTATATGCGATCCGGGGACTTTGTTATTCTCGATCATGGGCCTTGGTTATACTTGACCAGGGGACTTTGTTATACTCGACCAGGGGACTTTGTTATACTCGACCAGGGGACTTTGTTATACTTGATTGTGAATTTGTTATACTGAATTGTGACTTTTGCTATACCTGATAAGGGACTGTTATACTCGATCAGGGACTTTGTTATACTCGATGAGGCCTTTTGTTATACTCGATCAAGGGCCTTTGGTCATAATGATCAGGGACTTTGTTATACTATCAGAAATTTGTTATACTTTGATCAGGACTTTGTTATACTCGATGATTGGGCTTTGTTATACTGATCAGGGACATTGTTATACTGACCAGGTCCTTGTTATACTCGATGATTGGGCTTTGTTATACTCTGCTGATAAGTGAACTTTGTTATACTCTGATGAGGGACTTTGTTATGCTCAACCAGGGGCCTTTGTTATGGCCAACAAGGGACTTTGTTATACTCAATCAGGACTTTGTTATACTTGGATCAGCTTTTGTTTTCCCTCATGAGGGGCTTTTGTTATACTCGAACCAGGGGAATTTGTTATACTCGATCATGAGACTTTGTTATTCTCGATCAGGGCCTTTATTATACTCGACCAGGGTAGTTTGATATACTCGATCAGGGGACTTTGTTTTACTTGATCAGGGGAATTTGTTAAACTCGACCAGGGGACTTTGTTATACTCGATCAGGGGACATTACTATACTCGACCAGGGAACTTTGTTATACACGATCAGGGAATATGTTATACACGATGAGGGGATATGTTATACTCGATCAGGGGACTTTGTTATACTCAGTCAGGAGGCTTTGTTATACTCAACCGGGGGCCTTTGTTATACTCGATCAGGGAAATTTGTTATACACGATCAGGGGACTTTGTTCTACTCAACCAGGGGACTTTGTTATACTCGACCAGGGGTCTTTGCTAAACTCGATCAGGGGACTTTGTTTTCATCGATCAGGGGACTTTATTATTCTCCATCAGGGACTTTGTTATGCTCCATTAGGGGCCTTTGTTCTACTCGACCAGGGGACTTTGTAATACTCGATCAGGGGACTTTGTTATACTTGATTAGGGGACTTTGTATTATTCGATGAGGGGGGGCTTTGTTATACGGGAGCAGGGGCCTTTGTTATGCTCGATAAGAGGACTTTGTTATATTCGATCAGAGGACTCTGTTATTCATGATCAGGGGCCATGGTTATACTCGACCAGGGGACTTTGTTATACTCGACTAGGGGACTTTGTTATACTCGACCAGGGGACTTTGTTATACTCGATCAGGGGCTTTGTTATACTCAACCAGGTTACTTTGTTATACCCGATCAGGTGGTTTTCTTATACTCGACCAGGGGTCTTTGTTATGCTCGATTAGGGGACTTTGTTATACTCGATGAGGGGCCGTTGTTATACTCGATAAGGGGACTTTGTTATGCTCGACCAGTGGCCTTTGTTATACTCGATCAAGGGGCTTTGTTATATTCGATTAGGTGACTTTGTATACTCGATGAGGGGCATTTGTTATACTCGATCAAGGGCCTTTGCTATACTCGATCAGAGGAGTTTGTTAGACCCGATTTGGGGCCTATGTTATAATCGATCTAGGGACTTTGTTATACTTGATCAGGGGAATTTGTTATACTCGACAAGGGGACTAAGTTAAACTTGATCAGGGGAATTTGTTATAGTCGACCAGGACTTTGTTAAATTCGCTCAGGGGACATTACTATACTCGACCAGGGAACTTTGTTATACACGATCAGGTGGTTTTGTTATACTCGACCAGGGGTCTTTGTTATACTCGATCAAAGGACTTTGTTATACTTGATCAGGGGACTTTGTATTATTCGATCAGGGGGGCTTTGTTATGCTCAACCAGGGGCCTTTGTTATGCTCGATAAGGGGACTTTGTTATATGCGATCAGGGGACTTTGTTATTCTCGATCAAGGGCCTTGGTTATACTCGACCAGGGAAATTTGTTATACTCGACCAGGGGACTTTGTTATACTCGACCAGGGGACTTTGTTATACTTGATCAGGGGAATTTGTTATACTCGACCAGGGGACTTTGTTATCTCGATGAAGGGACTTTGTTATACCTGATGAAAGGGCTTTGTTATACTCGATCAGGGGCCTTTGTTATGCTCGATCAAGGGCCTTTGTCATAATCGATCAGGGGACTTTGTTATACTTGATCAGGGGAATTTGTTATACTCGATCAGGGGAATTTGTTATACTCGATGATTGAGCTTTGTTATACTCGATCAGGGGACTTTGTTATACTCGACCAGGGTCCTTTGTTATACTCGATGATTGGGCTTTGTTATACCCGATAAGGGGACTTTGTTATACCGACCAAGGAATTTTTGTTATACAATGATCAGGGGATATATGTTATACTCGATCAGGGGGATGTGTTATTCTCGATTAGGGGCCTTTGTTATACTCGATCATGGGACTTTGTTATACTCGATCAGGGGACTTTGTTATGCTCGTTCAGGGGGCTTTGTTTTCCTCGATCAAGGGACTTTGTTATACTCCATCAGGGTCTTTGTTATACTCAATCAGGGGCCTTTGTTATATTCGACCAGGGGACTTTGTTATACTCGATCAGGGGACTTTGTTATACTTTTTAGGGGACTTTATATTATTCGATCAGGGGGCCTTTGTTATACTCGACCAGGGGCCTTTGTTATGCTCGATAAGGGGACTTTGTTATACTCGATCAGGGGACTTTGTTATACTCGACCAGGGTTCTTTCTTATGCTCGACCAGTGGCCTTTGTTATAATCGATCAGGGGGCTTTGTTATATTCGATTAGGGGACTTTGTTATACTCGATGAGGGGCATTTGTTATACTCGATCAAGGGCCTTTGCTATACTCGGTCAGGGGATTTTGTTATACTAGATGAGGGGACTTTGTTATACTCGATCAAGGGGCTTTGTTATACTCGTCGAGGGGCCTTTGTTATGCTCGATCAGAGGACTTTGTTATACTAGATCAGGGGACTTTGTTATACTCGATCAGGGGCATTTATTATATTCGACCAGGGGACTTTGTTATACTCGATGAGGGGATTTTGTTATACTCGAAGAGGGGGCTTTGATATACCCGATCAAGGGGCTTTGTTATATTCGATTAGGGGAATTTGTTATACTCGAAGAGGGGCATTTGTGATATTCGATCAAGGGCCTTTGCTATACTCGATCAGGGGATTTGTTATACTAGATGAGGATAGTTTGTTATACTCGATTAGGTGACTTTGTTATACTCGATGAGGGGACTTTGTTTTACTCGATCAGGGGACTTTTTTATGTTCGATTAGGGGACTTTATTATACTCGATCAAGGGCCTTTGTTATACTCGACCAGGGGACTTTGTTATGCTAGATATGGGGACTCTGTTATAATCGATCAGGTCCCTTTTATATACTCGATCGGAGGACTTTGTTATACTCGATCAGAGGACTTTGTTATACTCGATTAGGGGACTTTGTTATACTCGACCATGGGACTTTGTTATATTCGACGAGGGGCATTTGTTATACTCGATCAGGGGATGTGTTATACTCGATCAAGGGACTTTGTTATTCTCGATCAGGAGACTTTGTTATACTCGACCATGGGAGTTTGTTATACTCGATCTAAGGACTTTGTTATACTCGATCAGGGGACTTTGTTATACTCGACCAGGGGACTTTGTTATACTCGACCAGGGGACTTTGTTTTACTCGATCAGGGGACTTTTTTATATTCGATCAGGGTTTTTGTAATACTCGATTAGGGGCCTTTATTATACTCGATCAAGGGACTTTGTTATACTCGATCAGGGGACTTTGTTATACTCGATCAGAGGAATTTGTTATACTCGATTCGGGGACTTTGTTATGCTCGATCAGGGGACTTTGTTATACTCGATCAGGGGACTTTGTTATACTCGATCAGGGGACATTACTGTACTCGATTAGGGGCCTTTGTTATACTCGATCAGGGGACTTTGATATAATCGATCAGGGGGCTTTGTTATACTCGACCAGGGGCCTTTGTTATGCCCAATAAGGGGACTTTGTTATACTCGATCAGGGGACTTTGTTATACTTGATCAGGGGACTTTGTAATATTCGATCAGGAGGGCGTTGTAATACTCGATGAGGTGCCTTTTGTTATACTCGAACAGGGGACATTAATATACTCGACCCGGGAACTTTGTTATACACGATCAGAGGCGTTATACTGATCAGGGGATGTGTTATAATCGATCAGGGACTTTTGTTATACCTTGGTCAGGGAGGCTTTTGTTATACTCAAATCGGGGCCTTTTGTTATATTCGATCAGGGGAATTTGTTATACTCTGATTTGGGGACTTTGTTATACTGGATCAGGGGGCTTTATACTCAAATCCCAGGGGACTTTTGTTATACTCGACCAGGGACTTTTGTTTATACTCGATCAGGGGCCTTTGTTATACTCGATCAGGGACTTTTGTTAGGACCTCGATCAGGGGGCTTTGTTTTCCTCGATTAGGGACTTTTGTTATACTCATCAGGGTTTTTGTTATGCTCCATTAGGAGCCTTTGTTATACTCGACCAGGACTTTGTTATACTCTGATCAGGACTTTGCTTATAATGGATCAGGGACTTTGTATTATTCGATGAGGGGGGCTTTGTTATGCTCGACGAGGGGTCTTTGTTATGCTCGATAAGGCGACTTTGTTATATTCGATCAGGGGACTTTGTTATTTTCGATCAGGAGCCTTGGTTATACTCGACCAGGGGACTTTGTTATACTCGACCAGGGGACTTTTTTATACTCGACGAGGGGACTTTGGTATACTCGACCAGGGGACTTTGTTATACTCGATCAGGGGAATTTGTAATACTCGTCCAGGGGACTTTGTTATACTCGATAAGGGGACTTTGTTATACTCGATCAGGGGATTTTGTTATACTCGATGAGGGGCCTTTGTTATACTCGATCAAGGGCCTTTGTCATAATCGAACAGGGGACTTTTTTAGACTCGATGAGGGGCCTTTGTTATACTCGATGAGGGGCCTTTGTTTTACTCAATCCTGGGCCATTGTTATACTCAACCAGGGTACTTTGTTACACTCGATAAGGGGAATTTGTTATACTCGAAAAGGGGACTTTGTTATACTCAATCAGGGGAATTTGTTATACTCGACCAGGGGACTTTGTTATACACGACCAGGGGACTTTGTTATATTCGATCAGAGGACTTTGTTATACTCGATCGGGGGACTTTGTTTTACTAGATCAGGGGGCTTTGTTATACTCGATCAAGGGACTTTGTTAAACTCGATTAGGGTCCTTTATTATACTCGAACAAAAGGCTTTGTTTTACTCGATCAGGGGGCTTTGTTGTACTCGATCAGGGGACATTACTATACTCGCCCAGGGAACTTTGTTATACACGATCAGGGGATATGTAATACTCGATCAGGGGATGTGTTATACCTAATCAGGGGACTTTGTTATACTCGATCAGGAGGCTTTGTTATATTCAACCGGGGGCCTTTGTTATACTCGATCATGGGCCTTTGTTATACTCGATCAGGTGACTTAGTTATAATCGACCATGGGAATTTGTTATACTCGATCAGGGGACTTTTTTATACTCGGTCAGGGGAATTTGTTATACTCGATCGGGGGAATTTGTTTTACTCGATCAGGGG
>NW_024711059.1:75000-117107 GCF_018991925.1 Homarus americanus | reverse complement strand
TTGTGTCGATAGGAGGGAAGATACACACTATCTGTGGGAGAAGGAGAAAAAGGGTGTGTGGGAGGCGATGAATGTTGGCTTCCCTCTGACAGGTAGGGTGCGTCGGATAGCCAGCTGGGGTGTGTGTGGGCCTGGGTCAGGAGCAGGGGAGCTCGTCAGCAGAAGCGGAATAGGGCTTCGTGACAGCTGGGTCCACGACAGCAGCAGGGTGCAGGACATTGCTTGGGAGTACCTGAGGGGGAGAAAAGAGGTGTGTGTGGTCTGGATTCGGAGACAGAGGCGCTGCAGGGGCGGCAGGGGTTACTGCTGGGCGGGGTCGGCGTCTGAGGCAGGGTGTGCTGGGGTCGTCAGGATGTGGTGCTTGGGGCTGGAAGAGGGCGGTGTCTGGCTTAGACTGGGGCGTGATCAGTGCCTCACTCCATCCTGTGTGAGTGCTAATCTCGGGAGTCACCATTGTAGGTATCGAAATATTAATGTTGTATATGCCTCAGGATGGAAGGAAACTCATGTGGTTTTTCTTATATAATATAAGTTATATGATAGTCAGTCTGGTGCTGGAGGTGCGTGTGGTGAGGGCTGCTCAGAGAGAGGACAGCTGGTGGAGTTCGCATGCTCGCTGGGGGGCGGGACCGCCAGGCAGAGGCGAGGAAGCGAGCAGCCAGGCAGCGGGGGAGGAGGGAGAGTGTTGGCTTTTTCAAGAAGAATGGTCAGAATCAATCTCAATGGAGGCAGAGCTTATATACCCAGCAGCCATGGTCCTCTATGAATCATGTTGGGAAAACCCAGAAAGTCTTGGGGTGACTAGTTCGTTGCTAAGATAGGTAACATCTGGTTGGTTTCTAGGAGGCGTTAGCGGGTGGTAGCTGTGGCTTGGCGGTTGTAGGAAGTTGTAGGGAGAATTCACTACAGTATCCTGGTGTCAGAGGTTGGCGTTCGGTTACACGTCATGGGATCGTGGGCGTGAGTTTGGTTGAATCTTGGCGGGTTTAGGTGTTGTGTATGTAGAATCAGCGTGCTTTATTGGGCTAATGAGAATAAATAAATAAATATATATATATATATATATATATATATATATATATATATATATATATATATATAAATATATATATATATATATATATATATATATATATATATATATAGAGAGAAGACTCCTTCTCACTTCCATCTGGTGCAATCAACATCACGTTAACCCCACAATATCATTTTATATATAAGTCGTCAAACTCACAATTTCCAGTCAAATCAGCTGGTAATTAAAACTTTGGTACCTCTTAGTTGCAAAGATATTCGTTTGTTCACTGTATGATATGGACACAGTAGTACCTTAAGCTGTGTATTATTATATTGCTCTTATATTACTGTTTTAGTGTATGTGTAATAAAGTAGTGTTATAGAACATTTTGTGGGTATCAAGACAAAGCACAGATGGCGGTGATTATTTCTCAGTGAGATCTGTGGACCAAGCCTTCCGCCCAGACTCTGTTAATGGCATCTCGTCTTCAGCTTAGGATCTGCAGCAAGACTACTACAAGCCTCTAGACTTACAGTGTTTGAAGTGCTATTCTGTGTACAGTTTTTGTTCTGTGAAGTGAAGTGTTTTTGTGAAGTGCTGTGTTGTGTATTTTTAATCATAATTGTCTGTGCAAATTGCGGGTCAGATGACCAAGGGGGCTGGTCAGCGGTCGTCGGCTCCGTCCTCTAGTCGGAGGCTTCTTATGCTAGCCATGGGCGACTCTGCCCAGTTGGCAGTGCGTAAAGCCTCTCGCCATTTACCGCACCTCGTACACCACCTCATATTAAATTCTTGTGACTTACTTTTGACTTCTGTAATTCTGTGCATAGATTACGAGGGGCTGACCCGGTCTTTTGTACAGATAGAGTACAGAAGCAGTCGGCATGTCTCACAAGGATCAAAATGATACCCTGGACGATGGGGTTATGAGTTTTAGTGTGGGAGATCTCTCCCCACCCACGCTCAGGACCCACTCTCCCCACAGTGACAACGCCCAGTCACCCACAGAATCTCCTCGTTCGTCGCGAGCAAGCTCTCCTGCGATGCATGCGTCCACAGATCTCCTTCAACTGATTAAGTGGATGGAAACTTCTCGACGCCAGGACGATATTGCAAGGAGAAATGAGGAAGAAATTCGGTACAAAGAGTCTGAAAGACGGCGCCACAAAGAGGAACAAACACACAGAGAACTCGAAGACATACGTAGAAGTGAGGATGACCTGAGAAGACGGGAAGATCAAGCCAGATTTGAAGTCTTGATTTCTCTGTTAGCCTCCCCACAACGATCTACTGTGCAAGATTCGTCTGCTACTACTAATGTTGATACGACTAGAGGTACTGGTACCTCATTTCCCAGAGTCGATTCAGCGATTCCTCAAAAGGCTACAGCACAGACGCCTCCCTCTCTGAAGTCTGACGCTTCTTATCAGATATTTCGGGAATGGCGTCGACGTTGGCAAGACTATGCAACAATGGTTGACCTGTCAAGTTTACCACAGCCTAAACAGATGATACAGCTTCGTATGTGCTTGTCCGTAGAGACACAACGTACTCTCGAGCACACACTTCAAGTGCCTCCTACGACAACTCTGACGGTAGAGGCCGTGCTCGACAAGTTGCAGGAACACGTTAAGGGACAGCGCAACGAAGCACTCAGAAGAAGAGAACTCCTCCAATGTAAGCAGCTTGATGGAGAATCTTTTGATGCATTTTTTATATAAAACTGAAGAAAATAAAGACCCTGATTGTAGCTGTAGTAAAATTAATGTACTGAGCAAGCAAGAGAGAGAGAGAAACGTGAACTGCGGATGTAAACAAACCTTAATTTCCCGGGCTTTGTTGTTGTTTTTTTTATGGGATTAGCCACACCGAGCATAGGTCACTGACCCACATTGGGGCCTGAAGGCAAAAATTTAATACTCCTGTAATAACAACAATAATGCAGATAAGTAAAAAAAAAAAAAAAGATGCCTATCTACCTATTGGACAAACTAAAATCGTTCCGAACCACGGGAGTTTCCGGACTACAGAATGCCGGACTAGAGAGGTACAACCTGTAGTAGTTTTGCTGAAACGTGATGTATTTCAATGTAAAATAGGATAAAATACTTGACGAAAACAAAAGACTTTACCTAACCTTACGATGTTCAAGAGATGTTACTGGTTTTTTTAATAGTTTTCGGTTAAAATACTGTTATATTACAATGATATTCTATTCATACTGTGCTTGATATACTACATTCACGGAAATGTAATATTTTTGCTGAAATGACGTACGTATTACAGTGGAAAGTGGGATAAAATCGTGACGAAAACAATGACTTTCGCTTTCTTTCGTTCAAAAGATGTTACCGTAATCGCTTTTCGAATGGTTTTCAGTTAAAAAACTGTTGCATCACAAGTGAATTAGGATAGAATATTATTGTAATACAACAGTTTTTTAACAGAAAACCATTTGAAAAGCGATTACTTTTTTACTTTCACTTTTATCCTCTTCGCCACTGATCGGCTTGTTAGCCGCTTGGGCGATCGGTCACGTCTCTGTCACGCACTGTTGGCAAATACTGGGCATGCACCGGCTCCTGAATGTACCTGAACTCGCTCCAGTGTTGGTCAAGTCTTCTCTTGAAAGAGCTCACACTCAGTGCCGTCACAACAATCTCTGGTAGATTGTTCCAAGAGTTTACAACCCTCACTCCGAAAAAGTTTGCCCTCACGGTTTTCTGGACTTGCTGCTTCTTCAATCTTGAGCTGTGACCCCTTGAGGGGCGAGCGTCCGCCAGCTCCAAGTAAGGACACTCAACTGAGTAGTGCCCCCTGAGATGCTTATACACCTCAACTAGGTCCCCCCTTGCCCGTCTGTAGTATAAGCTGGGCAAGTTCAGGCGCTCCAATCTCTCAGGGTAGCTGAGGTGCCGAAGTGCAGGCACCAGTTTGGTGGCCCTCCTTTGAACATTTTCAACCAACTGACAGTCCCTAGCATATCTCGGGGACCAGATGGGGTGACAGTACTTCAGATGGGGAAGCACTTCACTCCTGAAGATCGTCACGAGGGACGGACCGTCTAGATATCTGAACGACCTTCTTATAAGACCCAATAATTTACTGTATTTGCCTGATTTACCTTCTTCTCACAATGGCCCGAGAACTTCAGCTCATTGTCAACATACACACCTAGGTCCTTCTCACACACAGTCTCAACTAGTGCATTTTCTTCATCCCGTTGGGACATATGATACGCCTCCTTACCGTTGGTACGCCCCAGGTGCATCCTCTTACACTTCGTGACATTGAATCTCAGCAGCCATTTCTTCGACCATTCCTGGAGCCCACAGAGGTCCTTCTGCAGCTCTTCACAGTCCGCTTGGTTCTTAATTTCCCGAAATAACTTGCCATCATCGGCAAACATTTGTATGGAGGTGTGTACGTCAGGAATGTCATTTATGAAACAAACAAACAACAGTGGGCCCAATAGACCGCCCTGTGGTACCCCACTTGTTACAGGTACAGATGATGATTTCGTGCCATTAATCACCACACACTGTTTGCGGTCATGTAGAAAGTCTTCTATCCATGCTAGGACATTTCCCCGAATTCCGTATCCTTCCAGTTTGATTTTCAGCCTTTCGTGGGGTACACTGTCGAAAGCCTTGGCAAAATCTAGGTAAATATTGTCGATATTACCACCCCGTTCTAGAATATGGGTCCAAATATCCAATACCTTGAGCATTTGTGTTAAGCAAGAGCGCCCCGGCATAAAACCGTGTTGGCAATCTTTTACAAGGTTGTTTCGTAGTAGATGTTCCATCGCGGCATCTCTGATAATACTCTCAAATACTTTACATATTATGCTGGTCAGGCTCACCGGTCTATAGTTGTTCGTGGAGTGACTAATAATAAATAATAATAATAATAATAATTAACGGTTTATTGAAAGAGCTTGGCAGCCAGAAGGCTGAAAATATACAGTTACATATTTGGGGAATGGGTTACGAATTACAAATAATATACAAGTAACATGAGTGACACAAATAAGACATATAATAACTAGATGGGGAAAAGCTCAAACTACAGTTCATTTCAACATAGTGACAGTGCAAGGAGTAGTGTTTACTGGGAGTGAATACACTGATTTATTACAAGTTATTGATAATTTTTACAATGGTTGGGACTGGGCTGTTCTTATAGCGATCAGTTCGTGCACGTATGGGCTGGATGCGGTTGTGGTGTCGAACAGCAATTCTCGGACTAGGGATTTCAGGTGGTAGTAGGTGTGGTGTGGGCGATTGTGAGGATGGTGTAAAGCTTCTTACCAAATTTGCAGATGAATTCGTGGTGATGGTCAGTGAGTGTCAGAAATTCAGTGTCATTGGCGCTTCGCCGATATGTGGAGTAGGAAGGGAGAGAATAATCTTGCATGCCTGCACTTTTTGGTGTTACGTTGTGTATTTAAGGAGGAAGACCCGGGTGGGAGGCATAGGTGAGCTTAGGAAATATGGATGTTGTGTAAACGCTATGAGGAGCTTCGTGTGCAGGAACTCCGAGGGACTTGGTCGAGAGGTGGAGACGAAAACTGGAGGATTTGACAACTTCACTGACGTGTGGTTTCCAATTTAGTTTGTTGTCTATGGTGACGCCGAGGAGCTTAGTGGAATCTACAACCTGGAGTGTGTTGGGACCTAAAGTAATGGAAGGGGGTGGGACAACGTCGGAGGAGAGGTTGATGTGCATAACCATGGTCTTGGTATGGTTGATGGTGACGTGGTTGTTGGTGGCCCAGTTTTGGAGACTGTTCAATAAATCCTGAAGGGCAGTATAGTTGGGAGCAGAATTGTTGGCCTTCTGATCCCAATGGTGCGATCATCGTATATTTCAGCGAGCAGGGGGTTTCTCTTGGGCATCATTGATGGGCATAAAAAGGAAGCAGAGTGGTCCCATCTTGGTGCTGTGGGGGGACGCCACAGGTGAGTGACTGAAAGGTGGAGACAGCCCCTGGGCGCTGGCTTATCGGTCACTGAGGAAGTCTGTAAGCCATGGTATAAGACTTCTCCGAAGCCCGAGGTCAATAGCTTTGTTGATGATTATATTGTGGTCGACTAGGTCGAATGCTTTGGTGAAATCAATGAAGGCGACAGCTACAGATGTTTTTCGTTTCTCGAGATGGCGGTATATGTAATCGAGAAAGCTGACAAGACAGTGAGTGGTGGAGGAAGTTTTCATATTGCCAAATTGCTGAGGGTCTACGACTCCTGCAATATCAGCATAAGCCCAGTCGAACACAAAACTTTCACAGATTAGGCTGGGTATTGGGGTGATTGCAATAGGTCGTAGCTGATTTAAGGATTGTGGGCTGGTTGACTTGGGCACTGGTGATACATAAGAGGTCTTCCAGTCAGCTGGGCATCTGGCTTGACTGAGAGAAGCATTGATGATGGAGCATAGGGGTTTAGCAAGCTCCGGGGAGAACTCCTTGAAGAGTTTCATTGGTAAGTCAATGGGGGTGGTAGAGCGTTTTAATTTTAGTTTGTCCAGGCGTTTTGCTACTTCAAATTCTTCTACTAAGTCAGTGGGAAGGGGGGCTGGTAGGTAAGCAGGGAGAGTGGTTGTGTCAAGCCGGGGGAGCGTCTGGCATATAGTAGCGAAATGGTTGTTTGTTTGCTCAGCTGCGTCAACATTAGTGAGATGGCTAAGGAAGGGGAGGGGGTGTGTCTTATTGTTTAGTCCACAGAGTTCTTTAAGCTTACCATACCATTGACTGATGTTGGTCTGCTTCAGGTGTTGTAATTTGGTTGGGTAGTGGGACTTCTTTGCAGTGCGTATTTCGCGGATGACTCGGTTGCGAAGGGACCTGTAGCGGATGTGGTCATTGAGATGAAAGGCTCTGTCTCTCTGTTGCATAAGTCTTTTGATCCGAGGTGTGATCCAGGGCAAGTCAGCTGGGTGAGATCTGACGGACTTCTCGGGGAAGAAGTGGTGGTGAGCTTCCGTGGTGGTGTTGGTATAATTTATCCATTTGGTTTCCACGTCATCCACGCTAAGTACTTCAGTCCAGGGATGGTGAACTATCCACTGCCCGAAGAGGCGCACTGCAGAGTCAGTAATCGGCCTGTAGGTCTTGATGTAGGGTCTCTGTACTTGAGTGGGAGTGGCAGCTGGGGACCAGAGCACTGATAAGTGTGTGCTACACCCGATAGGAGGCATTGGTTGAGGTGGTTGGTACTGGTCCGCTAAGTCAGTTAAGATAAGGTCAAGGGTATTTTGACCGTGTGTGGGGAAGGTCACAACTTGTGATGGTGATAGCTGGTCCTGGATATCAGTGGTGTCAATTTCATTAAAATCCCCACATAATACTAACTTGGCACATGGGTACCTAACTCTGAGGTGGTCTGAGGTGGTGATGAGATGATTGATAAGAGTGTCTCTGGTGGGTGAGCGAGGCGGATGGTATGCCACACAGATTATGATGGAAGCAGTGTTGCGCGGGTGGGCCCGTAGCACGACACGTACCCATAATGCTTCCACATCTGCTGGGACTTGAACATCCAGGCGTGACGGGCGTAGGTCATCTTGACAGAAGAGGGCAACGCCCCCTCCGCGTCTATGTGAACGAAGGTGATGAAAGAGTTGATATCCCTCAATATGACACGTTTCAGGCACAATTTGCCAAGCCTCACATATGGCAACGACGCTCGCGGCGGCTGACCTGACTGTAGTTGCCAGCTCGTTGAACTTGTTAGCTAGGGAAGTGACGTTGGATAGCAGTAAAGACGGGAGATCATACCATATCCGTGGAACTTCAGTGAGGTGGTATGGTCTGTCAGGGGTGGGTTTCTCCGGTTTCCTAGTGGAGGTTACGGTTCTAATGGGCTTATGTGTATGACGGCCTTGTCTACGGCTCCGCGCGTGGAATATGTTCAGTGACTTGAGTCGCGCGATAACACTGCTATCAGGATAACCGTTCCCACGCTTTAGATGGTACAGAGTGCGTCGGGAGTAAGTGATTGGTGGCCATCTGTTGAGATCTGTTGTGGGCGGAAGGAAGTGTTTGTCACTGACGGCACTTTGAGGGCCACTGACACTGGTAGACATCTGTTAATATTTGTCAGTCGTAAAGACCGTGTGTCTTTACGACTTTGTCCCTGGTGCTTGAGGCGCCGACACAGTTATCACGATATATGTAAACACCGCGGTGGTCCTTGTCACTGGCACTTTAAAGGTGACCGATAAAGTGCCCACTGTCTGACTTTTCCTTGGGGTGCACTATCGAGCACTGTATAATAATCACTTATTGCACTGATGACTTGAATGCTTTGCTGAGAAAGTTCCTTAAGTGCACTATAGGAACACTGCTCCGTAATCAATCGTTCACTAATCACTAGAATGTTTTGCTGAATAGATCCCGGTGTAGTAAGGCTGGTAGGGCGTTGGGGTATAGCAGGGGGAGTGGGCAGGGCCAAACAGACTCGGCCTGGCTGCTAAAACCAGGAGCGCCTTCGGGGCATTTACAAAACAGAATCTTTAGGGGCTCTGCAAGCTCGTTGCACAGCTCTCTTAGCACTCTAGGATGCACCATGTCAGGGCCGGGACTCTTATGGACCTTTAGCCTGGACAGTTTATTTCTAATACCCTCTTCTGTGAACACAATGTGGGTCAGTGCTGTGTCGAACCGTCTGTCCTCAAACGCAGGAAAGTTAGTTGCATCCTCTCTTGTGAACACTGAGGAAAAGAAGCTGTTCAATGCCTCAGCTTTATCCTGGTCAGAATCTGCGTAACTACCATCTTCAAGCCTCAAGTCTGATACTCCTACTCGCGTTTTCAATTTCGACTTTGCATAGCGGTAAAACGCCTTTGGGTTTGACTTGACCTCGTGTGCAACCAGCCTCTGGAACTTCTTTTCAGCCCTCCTACACTCTATCTTTGCTTGGTTTCTGGTTCTTGCATACATCCTCCTGTCCTGCTCATCGTTTGACCCAACCCACGTCTTGAATTTCTGGGTTTTCTTCTTAATTTTGTCGACCGCCGCATGGTTCATGTGTAGGAATCCCCTCGTATTCTTAGAAGCACTGGGTTTGGTCTTGGGTATATATTTATCGATCAAATGGGTTATTTTACTAGTTATGATATTCAGCGTAGTGTCTGCGTTCTTGTACCTTAATAAGTCAGGCCAGTTGATACCCCTCATCTCTTCCCTCATCCCACTGTAATTTCCCTTGTAATATTTGCACCTTGGCCTGGCCTTATCTTGAACTAGGTAACAGTTAAATCTGAATGACAACACTGTATGGTGACTGGTGCCAACTGGGGCAAGGTGTTCCAGTTTGGCCACCATACCCTCCTCGTTTGTTATGATGAGGTCAAGTGGCTTGGGTGTTTGCTCCCCTCTGTAATGTGTCGGGTCTCTCACATGTTGGAACAGAAAATTATCTCTCAGAGTTTCTACAAAAAGAGTAGCAGGGTTATTCAAGTCATTCGGGGTGGACTCGTTTCTCCAGTCGATGTCGCCATAGTTAAAGTCCCCCATGATAAGGAGGTGGCTAGGGTTGAGCATCGCCGCATTGTTTATTAAGGTTCTTAAGTTCCTTTGATTTAGTGGGCCACAGTTTGGGGATCTGTAGATACACCCGACGATAAGTAAGTCCCCTCCCTTTAATTTAATTTTACACCACTTGGACTCTTCAAAAACATCCTCTCCCTGTACCCTCGCCTGGCTGGCTCTAAGGTCTTGCCTAGCGTAGATAACCACACCCCTCCTGCAGGATTCTTGAGTTAGGTTCGTAAATGAGTCATATCCAGCAATACGGTAACATCTCTTGAACGAAAGAAAGCGAGTCATTGCTTTCGTCACTTTCCACTGTAATACGTACGTCATTTCAGCAAAAATATTACATTTCCATATTCTCAGAAATAAATAGTAGTTTTGCTGAAACGTAATGTATTTCAATGTAAATTAGGATAAACCACATGAAAACAAAAGACTTTACCTAACCTTCCGATGTTCAAGATATGTTACTCGTTTTTTTAATAGTTTTCGGTTAAAATACTGTTATATTAGTGATATTCTATTCATACTGTGCTTGATATAATACATTCACGGAAATGTAATATTTTTGCAACTACAATGCTGATGTCTACACAAGCGTGGTTACAGCGAGACTGACTGAGTGAGGGAGCGCGAGGTGGGATGACGACGCGCTATGCGTGTGTGTGTGAGGTAGCGGGAGCTGGCAGTGTGCAGTGTTCGGTGCCTCGCGCGATTTGAATGTACTTCAACTATTTCAATGTGCAGAATATTCCTCCGGCGGGGCAATCCGCGTATTTGCGAATCCATGAATGCTAAACCCGCATATGTGAAGGGCCGATTGTATAACTTGGCATTGTCTGCAAACATTTGTATGGAGGAGTGTATTACTTCTGGCATGTCAATAATAACAGGCCCAATACACTGCCCTGTGGTACCCCGCTTGTCACGGGTACAGATGACGATTTTGTACCAATAATCACCACACATAACCAGTGCTGCCATAATATTCTCACATCAAATTTCAAGAATACTTGTTCCACATTTACAGTGAACCCTCACTTTACGCGGTTAATTCAACCCACGGCGGCCCGCGTAAAGTGAGAAACGTGTAAAGTGAACAACATAACATATGGGATTAATTGAAATAGAGACCGGGCCGACCCCCAAACTCCACTTTTTCAGTGACAATACCTACGTTGTAGTAAAAATAACTTCTTAATTTTATGATGGTATGCACACCCAATTAATAATTAAGAGAAATATCAATAATATTAGGTTTTTTAACACTTACATTAGTAGAAAAGATGGCTGGGCACACGGGGATGGGGGGTTGGTTCCGAGGCAGAGGCAGATTATTGGCCCTCACCTGTATCACTTGTATCAATTGTATCACTATCCACCACAGAGGCTTGCAGGGCCTCTTTGTCAAACCCCTCAAAGTCCATATAAGTCCATATCCTCACTATCATTATCACTATCACTGACTTGGGCCAGCTGTGGTGGGTGGCGGGTGAAGAACTCGGTAATGTTTTGATGACTGGGCGACCTTGTGCGCACCCTGCTCGCACCGCTCTCCGCGTAAAGGGGTACACGCACCGCGGAAAGTGAGCATTCCGGTTTCGGCAGGGTACTGCGTAAACGTGGAAACGCGTAATGTGGGACCTCGTAAAGCGAGGGTTGACTGTAATCTTGAGTGCTTCATGAAGGAATTAATTCTCTTTACAATGTGAGCATTATAGAATATAATTTGACAAAAGTTACAGGGGAGATACTACAGCTCCTCCCCAATTTACGAAGGGGGTTAGGGACTTAAGTCCAGGTCGTAAGTCAAAATGGTCGTAAGTTGAACATGCTTAAATAATACATAGAAAATCTAAAATCGGTGTCTCTTTTTCTTCTCAGCACCACAAAACTCTCAGTTTTAAGCTTGCCAGCCATTTTAAAGTGAATTACAAACGAAAATTTTGTCTGTGTACTGAGGTTGCGACTCGAAAATACGTAATTTGACAAAATTTTGGTACGACTGAGGCAGGTCGTAAGTGCGGGTGGTCTTAAGTCGGGGAGGAGCTTGTAATAGGTTCAACAGACACAATAATCGCATAAGGTATCCCTGCACCAGCACCCCACAGATCATCAAGTGTTACCAGGTAAAATTGTTAGTACGAGAACCAGGGTGGGGTCGATGCATCTTTGGTTAACTGTACATACAGCCAACGATGCTCACCGATAATTATGGAGCAATGAAATGGCGGAGTTATGATCAACAAAGAACCAAGAGCAAGGCAGTAGTCAGTGGCTGTGTGACAGAGCGCAGGTAGATACTGCCTCAGCTGACAAGTGAAGCGAAAGATGCATGGTTAAAAAATTTTTCCTTATAAAATGTCTCTCAGTTGATGTAGAAAAAATATAATTTACATTGCTGAAATCCTTGCAAGATAATGATCAATTTGAGTATATACAACCTATAGTTTGCACTAGAAATAAAAATAAAATCCAATCAATGGATATAGATGGGTTTTCACTGGATATCATTAAAGCGATTTTTTTTTATCATTTATAGTGAGATGGTCTTAATTCATGACCACCATGAAGTTTACCTGTATGTCGAAGAATTTTAAAAATTTTACAATTGATCTTTCAACCAGGCACCTGGGTGATAATCTGCAATGAAACTTTATTGGATGCCGTATTGCTGGCAAATTTGTGCTAAAAGTTGATTCTTAACTATTCCATTGTTGGATAGAAACACCTTGTGTAATGAATGGGCATGTCAGATGCATCACTAGAGACTGAGCTACCGCCTTGGCAGACTTACCCTACAAAGGGGCTAAAATCACAAATCTGGAGAAGTGATTCACACACCAGTACGTATGAAAAACCTTGGTGACGCCTTGGAAGTTGTAACAAGTCAATAGTGACTGTCAAACAGACCTTCTGGTGTAGGGTATGCCAGCATTGGAGCAGATGGAAAAGTAGTATCCTTGTGCTGAGCACATGATAAACATTTAGCTTTGTGCTGCTTGATGTCTTTTATTTCTGGTATTCCAATAGTAAAGTTTTCTAACTTCTGCTAGGCATTTGTCATGCTCGGGATGGCCTGCTTGAGGAACATTGTGGTACAGAGATAGTACCATCATTTGTAGAGTGTCAGGTACAAAAATTTTGACAGTATCCTGTGCATTCGGTCTGCAGTGATGGAGTATGTCTTGCCATAGTTGAAATTGATTGAACAGAAGAGGTAACTTTGGTAGATTAGCCTCCTCCCCCGACTCTAGAGCAAGAATGACTGTAGACCACAAGGGATCAAGTCATTATTCAACCTGCAATTGTGCTAGAGTGAACGAAGATACAGATGTAACTGGCGCTATGTGGCTGGACAAAGCATTGGCGACCACGTTTACTTTCCCTGGTAAGTATTTGAACACGGGATCACAGCCACATGATCTGTATGGACGGTTATGTCATAGCCAAAAATCAAGTTCTTGAATTTCTTCAGACCATACAACAGCTAACACTTCTAAATGCGCTGCTGAATATCATGTTTCTGCATCATTAAGTTTACGGCTGGCATAAGCAATCACTCTATGCTTCACTTGTGTGTCCAGCTGCATGAGTATAGCCCCTAGCCCCTGTCCTGAGGTGTCGGTACACATACTGTAGTAAATGGTTGAGTGTAGTCAGGAAATGCCAAAATTTATGCATTGGTAAGTACCGTCTTCAATGCAATAAAACTATTCTCCTGTTCATCATTCCCAACAAAAATCGCATCATTCTTGAGTAATATAGTCAACGGGGAAGCTAATGTAACATACCCCCTTTATGAATGAATGGTAATACCCTGACAAACCAAGAAAAATACGCACCTTATCAACGGTCGTAGGACATGGAAACTGTGTAACAGCTTTGACTTTGCTGATAACTGTGTGAATGCATCACTGTCTACTACATAACCAAGGAACTGAATTCTTGATTTTAAAATTCACATTTGGAAAGTTAACTTTAAGTTCCTCTAATTTGTCAAGATGACAATGATACTCCCTCTTTATCGACGGGGTTACGTTCTGTAGACGGCCGTCGATAAAGAAACCGTCGATACCGTGATGGTTACGTAATTTTTCTAACTATTATTAGCATATGTTGAATAAATGTACCTTTAAGCATTAATGCGTTTCCTTTACACATAACCTTAAATAATAGTGTATAAATAATAATATAATAAGTGGACAAAAATACTAGCAAACTTACGATTTCATTTATTGAAGTGAACATCGGTCCTTACAGTAAACAAAACAGTGTACAGTACAGTAAAAGTCCAAAAATCCGGATGCCCAAGGCAAATTGTTTACCATTTATTATTACAACACTTTACACTGAAACGCGGGTAGTTTCAACAAAAATATTGTATATTTCCTTTCAAGTATTTATTCAAGTCAATTAGGAGGGAATATTATTGTAATACAACAGTTTTTTAACTAAACCATTCGAAAAGTGATTACGGTAACATCTTTTGAACGAAAGAAAGCGCAAGTCATTGTTTTCGTCACGGTTTTATCCCACTTTCCACTGTAATACGTACGTAATTTCAACAAAAATATTACATTTCCGTGAATGAATTATATCAAGCACAGTATGAATAGAATATCATTGTAATATAACAGAATTTTAACCGAAAACTATTAAAAAAACGAGTAACATCTCAAGAACATCGGAAGCATAGGTAAAGTCTTTTGTTTTCGACATGTATTTTATCCTATTTTACATTGAAATACGTCACGTTTCAGCAAAACTACTATTTATTTCCGAGAATATATTCATTCAGGCGCAGTTTAGGTAAAATATACGTGTGATGTAATAATTTTTTAACTGAAAACGATTCGAAAAACACGTAGCCTCTAGCCCTGTTCAAGGAGAGGACTGGGAGAAGCTGTTTGGTGCTGCAGACGATGAAAAGGGAAAATGATTTTGATGGATTTTAATGAAAATATTCAGAAATATGGTATCGTAATATTTATTCAAGTCAATTAGGATATTATTGTAATACAATACAACAGTTTTTAACTAAACCATTCGAAAAGTGATTACGGTAACATCTTTTGAACGAAAGAAAGCGCAAGTCATTGTTTTCGTCACGATTTGATCCCACTTTCCACTGTAATACGTACGTCATTTTAGCAAAAATATTACATTTCCGTGAATGTATTATATCAAGCACAGTATGAATAGAATATCATTGTAATATAACAGAATTTTAACCGAAAACTATTAAAAAAACGAGTAACATCTCAAGAACATCGGAAGCTTAGGTAAAGTCTTTTGTTTTCGTCATGTATTTTATCCTATTTTACATTGAAATACGTCACGTTTCCACAAAACTACTATTTATCTCCGAGAATATATTCATTCAGGCGCAGTTTAGGTAAAATAGACGAGTGATGTAATAGTTTTTTAACTGAAAACGATTCGAAAAACACGTACCCTCTAGCCCTGTTCAAGGAGAGGACTGGGAGAAGCTGTTTGGTGCCAAAATAAAAATCCGGCTAAATAATCCGTCGATAATCGAAACCGTCCATAAAAAATCCGTCGATAAAGAGGGAGTACTGTATATGGTTTTGCTAACAATAATAAGATTATCAAGGTAGACATACACTGTGTTGCTTATCAAATCAGTAAACTAGCTGTTAAATCATCCTTTGATAAGTCAATGGTGCATTTCAAAGGCTGAAAGACATACATAAAAATTCAAAATGGCCCAAAGGAGTGCTAAAAGCAGTAATCTCACAAGATTTCTCGTCAAGAGAAATTTGCTAATATCCGCTAAAAAGATCAAAGTTACTAAACACATCAATGTCTTTGCCCAAAGATTGTAATAAATTACCCAGAACAGGCATTGTGTACCTATCCGGGATAGTTTCATTAGCAAATTTCCAAAGTTTGAAGACAGATAATACACTACCTATACTGTATCATATTGCTAGAATAACTTAGAATTTGTGTTCCAGTTCTTGGTCTTATTTGCATTACACAAGGTATTAAGTCAGAATAAGAAAGTAGCTATGAGTATAGATTAATAATGACACACACTTATGTCCCTCAGGTGTGGCACGTTTGTGAGGCAGATGGACGACAACATTCCTTCCTGTGCCCCAATGGTACTATTTTCAATCAACAACTCTTGACTTGTGACTGGTGGTACAATGTTCATTGTAGCAACACAGAAAAGTTCCAGAAAAGCCCATCAAACGACATCTACAAGTCTGTGCACAATGAACTAACAAAGATTAATGGAAATTCAGTCAAAAAAATACTCCAACACACCAAAACCATTATTTACTAGTAGCCACAATGGACAAGTACACTCTGCACCACATTCCTCCACTAAATATCAATATCCAAGACCATTACACAGCAAGTTCCCTACACAATCTAGTCTTCCTCCACACTTTGTGGAATTTGAACCCTACCATCAGGATTCTTATCCAATGTTTCATTTGAAGAAAATATAAACAAACCTTAAAGAAAAATAATAGTCCTGGACTAATAATATTGAAAGAAGCTCCTTCGGGAGAAGTAATAATCCCTGTACTGTAGTACAGTATACTAACAACAACCTTATGGGTTTATTGTTTGTGCAAACATTGGACAGTACAGTACAGTACATGCTCTTATAAAAGATTCAGTAAAACAACTATTGGCTCCTCCTATCTATATTTGTTAAACAATTTATAATATTTTATACTGTTATTGCAGAGTACATGATTTTACAGTAAAAGTTCTATGTACTGTACTATTATATACAGTAGGTAAATCTTTTTTACCAATTTAGTGTGAACAGGGGAACCATATTTGTAAAATAATTTGAAATTGCACAGATATTACTATAATCAACAACCTCACCAGCCAGGACTCGAACCCATGACCTTATGAGTGTGACCAGGGATTGCTGGTGAGGTTGTTGATTATATGTTGAAGTCCGCGTGCTATATGGATTAATGGAATAGATATTACTATATTGATAACAAAACTTACTTGTCTATAGACAATCATTGTTCATCGTCAATCAATATTTTGACAATTGTAATTAATTTTACGTGCAAAAATGTTCCCTACACTTACTAAAGAATTATTATTATTTTTAAATCAACCTGTAAAAAATTCCTTCAACTAAATATATATATTTTTCTTACCCGGTAAGAAGTAACAAGGAAATTACCACTATCATATAGTATTGTAAGTAATGTATAATCTCAATTCACCTCTGACTGTTCTCTGGGTTACACATTATCATAGCGGCAGGCTATTCTCTGTTGCTTCTTGATTTATCCTACCCGGTAATTAACCTTCACCAACATGAATGTAAATTTACCCCAAACTAATGAGAGTGATGGTAACATTAGAGGTGCAATGGGCTTTCAAGAGGCAATCATATGTGCTAATTCAAGTTATTACAACAGTTCATAACTCATACTGTAACATTCTCTGAGAGGTTATTACTGTACAACAGTTCATAACTCATACTGTAACATTCCCTGACAGGTTATTACTGTACAACAGTCCATAACTCATACTGTAACATTCTCTGACAGGTTATTGCTGTACAACAGTTCATAACTCATACTGTAACATTCTCTGACAGGTTATTGCTGTACAACAGTTCATAACTCATACTGTAACATTCCCTGACAGGTTATTACTGTACAACAGTCCATAACTCATACTGTAACATTCCCTGACAGGTTATTACTGTACAACAGTTCATAACTCATACTGTAACATTCTCTGACAGGTTATTGCTGTACAACAGTTCATAACTCATACTGTAACATTCTCTGATAGGTTATTACTGTACAACAGTTCATAACTCATACTGTAACATTCCCTGACAGGTTATTACTGTACAACAGTCCATAACTCATACTGTAACATTCCCTGACAGGTTATTACTGTACAACAGTTCATAACTCATACTGTAACATTCCCTGACAGGTTATTACTGTACAACAGTTCATAACTCATACTGTAACATTCCCTGACAGGTTATTACTGTACAACAGTTCATAACAAATACTGTAACATTCCCTGACAGGTTATCACTGTACAACAGTTCATAACAAATACTGTAACATTCCCTGACAGGTTATAAATGTACAACAGTTCATAACTCATACTGTAACATTCCCTGACAGGTTATTACTGTACAACAGTTCATAACTCAAACTGTAACATTCCCTGACAGGTTATTACTGTACAACAGTCCATAACTCATACTGTAACATTCCCTGACAGGTTATTACTGTACAACAGTTCATAACTCATACTGTAACATTCCCTGACAGGTTATTACTGTACAACAGTCCATAACTCATACTGTAACATTCCCTGACAGGTTATTACTGTACAACAATTCATAACTCATACTGTAACATTCCCTGACAGGTTATTACTGTATAACAGTCCATAACTCATACTGTAACATTCCCTGACAGGTTATTACTGTACAACAGTTCATAACTCATACTGTAACATTCCCTGACAGGTTATTACTGTACAACAGTTCATAACTCATACTGTAACATTCCCTGAGAGGTTATTACTGTACAACAGTTCATAACTCATACTGTAACATTCCCTGACAGGGTATTACCGTACAACAGTCCATAACTTTAGTCTGAGATATTATATAAAATAAACACCTTAAGAATAAAGTTATCACCAATCTTTTTGTCTGGGAACACAAGGAGGGAGGTAGCCAGCCAGCCTGCATGGGAGGGAGGGAGATGAGGTGACAGAGTGTGGTGGCTGTTGTTTATTTGAGATAGATGTGACATTTGGCTGAAAGGCCTATGTGTTTTATTTTATCATTACTTAGAGTGACTAAGCTCTTCTCATGTGTTGCCACCCAAAGCGACCTGGGTGAATATATCTTCATTGCTGGGATTCTTTGTAAGATAGTGATGTAATTGAATACCTGTATAAACAATCTATATTTGCAATAGACATAACAATTTAAATTCGTAATCATTTAGTATGTACAGTACAGGCAATTTAAGTACGTAATCATTTTTGTACATGTACAGTTACAGGTTTGTTCCAAAAGTAAAATCTTTTGAACAACGAAAAGCGAAGTCATTGTTTTCTCATGATTTTTTCCACTTTCCACTGTATCATTATGTCGTTTCTAATATACATTTTCCATATTTATTTCACAGAATATATTCGACAGTGCAGTTAAGGTAAAATACTGTGATGTAATATTTTAATGAAAATACCGGTAGTTAAATCTGTGGTAGTAGTTTTCTTTTGTTTCAAATTTAATTAACAAAGGTTGATGTTTCAAATTTTAACGAACAAAATTTATGTACAGTATCTATAAATAAACTTTAAAAATTGAATACTTTATATTTTGTAAATGTGTGCATACCATACCATGCATTTGGCTACTTGGGCTTGCTATGATGGCCTTTAAGAGGTCTGCCCTGGCAACTGTGCAGACACTCACAGATGGTGGATGCGTTGGTGCATCGTTCGTGTTTAACTGGTAGTTACTGGTAAATATTTGTCAACCTTAGCTGAAACTATTACCCGTTTAGAGTTCGACCCCCAATTTTTGCCAAATAATTTGGTCTTAAAAGCTTCAACTACACAGTATATAGATAAATATGGACAAGGGGGCCAGGGGTTTTTTAGGGGGGCAATAGGTACCACGATTTTAATATGTTTCCACAGCGTTATCCTGCTTGCCATACAAGCATAACTCAGCTGTGCTAGCGTGTTCTTCAGCGGTGGAGGACAGCATTGAAAATTTTCAACAGAATGGTAGTCATGTAGAGCATATTATATAGTAAGTGGTTTCATATAAATTTATTTTCCTATGTATGAAATTTATGGGATTCCTGTATAACATGTATGTATGTATGTATGTATGTATGTGTATGTATGTATGTATGTATGTATATATGTATATATATATATATATATATATATATATATATATATATATATATATATATATATATATATATATATATATATATATATATATATATATATATATATATATATATATATATATATATATATATATATATATATATATATATATATATAGTGTGTATGTGTGTGTGTATATATGTGTTTATGTATATATATGTGTATATATATATATATGTGTATATATATGTGTGTATATATGTGTGTGTAATGTGTGTGTATGTGTGTACATATGTGTATGTATATGTGTGTGCATTTACGGTATGTGTGTGTGTTTTTTTGTGTGTTTTATTGTGTATATATATATATATATATATATATATATATATATATATATATATATATATATATATATATATATATATATATATATATATATATATATATATATATATATATATATATTATATTGCAGTGGGGTATGCTATTTGGTCTGGTGGTTCTGGGGACTTGATTGTTATAGCATTTGTTATTGTTATAGGATTGTTCGTTCAGGGCCCCAAATACAACCACTTAACACTGAAAATATAATATAAAATTGTAAAAATTGTAAAAAGTGCATACATATGCATCTAAACCCCTGAAATAAAGAATCATTAATACTTGTAATAAAAAGCAATAAACTACTGTAGTAAAAAAAATAAATAATTTTTTTTTTAATAATGTTTGTAGGAGTTTCGTTTGTTATAGCGTTCTCAATTTATAGGTAAAACGGATTGGTTATAGGAATATTAAGTAGTAGGATCCGTTAGGTTTAGCATAGCCCATTATTATATATATATATATATATATATATATATATATATATATATATATATATATATATATATATATATATATATATATATATATATATATATATATATATATATATATATATATATATATATACATATATGCTGATAACACAGGAAAAGAAGAAGTTTAAGCGCTTTGTAATTTACATCTTCAGGGTAGTACTCACGAAGATGTGTAACTCTTTATGATTATCGCTTACAGATCGCGCACCTACGGTGATTTACTTGCATATATATATATATATATTCAGTATTTATATATATATATGTATATATATATATATGTACAACCATTACTTCTGGGTTAATGTAACCCAGAGGGTACTGGAAGTGAAAGCAGCGTAAGTGAATAACATAACATATGGGATTAGTTAAATGGAGTCAGGCCGATCCCCCAAACTCCACTTTTGACGACACACAACTATGTTGTAGTAAAAATAACATCTTAATTTTATGATGGTACATACACAATTAATACTTAAGAGAAATAGAAATACGGTCGCCAAGTTAATGTCCATTCAAATAATGGACTCGACTCCTCTCCCTCTTCTCACTACACTGCTGGCTCTTCCCTCTGAGAATTTTGGAAAACCAGGTATATTAATAAATAATACCTCAAACTAAAGTTAGGATAATATAATTGACATTGCTGGATTCCTTGTAAGACCAGGAATATTTTGAATATCAAATGTCATATATTTTTCACAAAGATAACATATTTACTCAGATTAAACGTATATCTAAAATTTGTATGTCTAATGCAAAATCTATGATGTTTATATTCAAAATGATCATCAAATTATAGGAATTCCAGCAATGTAAATTATATTATTCTGGGAGTCGTGTCGTTTTGAATGGACATTAACTTGGCGACTATTTCTCTATTTCTCTTAAGTATTAATTGTGTGCATATTGCATCATAAAATTAAAGATGTTATTTTTACTATAACATAGTTGTAATCGTCAAAAAATGGTTTGAGGATCTGGACTCCATTTCATTTAATCCCATATGTTATATTATTCACTCTGTGCGTTTCTTAACTTTCCGTACCCTCTAGTTACATTAACAGCGCAGAAGTTGGTTAACTGCAATATATATATATATATATATATATATATATATATATATATATATATATATATATATATATATATATATATATATATATATGAACCCGACTTACGGCGGGGTTAGGGACCCTAAATCAGGTCGGGAAGTCCGACATAGATAATAAAAAAAAAAAAAAAAAAAAATTTTAATAAAAATCTACAATGAAATACAGTACAGATAGTAATGAATAATGAGGGATGGATACAGTGCAGTGAAAGTAATAAATAATAGGAATGGATGCAGTGTGACTGAGCACTTACCTTTAATGTAGTCAGCTGAATACTGGGGCCCCATAATTTTTCTAATTATACATGGAACTACATTAACTGGAAACGTTTCGGTATTAATGCGTGTCATTTGAAAAAAAAAAAAAAAAATTAATAAAAATCTGCAGGATTATTAAGTCTGAGCAGTCGTAAGTCGTAGCAGTCGTGAAATCGAGGTCTAGATGTGTGTTGTGTGTGTGTGTGTGTGTGTGTGTGTGTGTGTGTGTGTATATATATATATATATATATATATATATATATATATATATATATATATATATATATATATATATATATATATATATATATATATATATATATATATATATATATATATATATATATATATATATATATATATATATATATATATTACCCGCCACGCGTTTTATCATGATTGCCTCGCCAAATGAACTTTCACTTAACCGCATTTTTTCCACATATGCTGTGTGGTGTCGGCTCGAGGCGTATTTTTGAATTGCCCACCGCCGACCTGCCTGACTGCCTGTTTTTAGCTCATAAATTCATACAAATTACCCGGCAGAATATAATTTACATTGCTGGAATTCTTATAATTTGGTGATCATTTGAATATAGATAATTTATATTTTGCATTAGACATACAAATTTTAGATAAAATGTTTTCTCTAGTAAATATGTTATCTTTTTGTGCAAAATATATGACATTTCTAATAAAAATATTCCTGGTCTTGAGAATGCAGCAATGTCAATTATATTATCTTCTTTAATCTGGTTTTTATTTAATACAAAATGTTAAAATTTATTTTTTTTCACCCTCTTCTCTTGAAGGGCGATTGGTGGGGGGTGGGGGAGGTTGGGACTGACAGCCGGTTGGAAGGGGAGGCAAGGTGGTACTTTGATTGACAAATAGTTGTCCTGAAAGAATATATTTTTTTATTAACTGAAGATATTTGTTTTAGCTCATAAAATTCATACAAATTACCCGGCCAGAATATAATTTACATTGCTGGAATTCTTATAATTTGGTGATCATTTTGAATATAAACATCATATATTTTGCATTAGACATACAAATTTTAGATAAAATGTTTTCTCTAGTAAATATGTTATCTTTTATTGCAAAATATATGACATTTATTCAAAATATTCCTAGTCTTACAAGGAATCCTTAATGTCAATTCGATATCTAACTTTAGTTTGAGGTTATTATTTATTAAAATTTAGTGGTTTTCCCTAAAAATTCCTCAGAGGAAGAGCCAGCAGTGTAGTGTGAGAAGGGAGGAGTTGAGTCCATTATTTGAATGGACATTAACTTGGCGACTGTATTTCTCTATTTCATAAGTATTAATTGTGTGCATGTACCATCATAAAAATTAAGATGTTATTTTTACTACAACATAGTTATATGTCTTCAAAAAGTGGAGTTTGGGGATCGGGCTGGTTTCTATTGGAATTAATCCCATATGTTCTGTTGTTATACTTGGATGTCCTTAACAGGACCCTCTGGGTTCTATTGACACGTTAAGTGAGGTATAACTATATATATATATATATATATATATATATATATATATATATATATATATATATATATATATATATATATATATATATATATATATATATATATATATATATATATATATATATATATATATATATATATATATATATATATATATATATATATATATATATATATATATATATATATATATATATATATATATATATATATATATATATATATATATATATATATATATATATATATATATATATATATATATATATATATATATATATATATACCTCTCTAGTCCGGCAACCTCGGGACCTGACCGGTGCGACCATGGAATTCACTTTTCTGGATTGATAGTGACTTGTGCTTATGCTTGGAAGCACTAGCACCACTTTCTCTCGTGCCTTTTGAAGACATATTGAAGGTTAAATGTGTATAGTAGCTTTAAATTTGAGTTTTAATTCTTACGTATTTTATTGGAAAACAAAAAATAAATAAATAAAAATTTTGGGGGGAAACTTGAATTTTCGGGTTTGAACGCTTGTGCGATGACGTGTATAATCAAAACAGCGATTTCTCTTATGTACAAAAGATTCATTATTGTTTATTACTGAATGTCTTTTTTATTGAATTAATGTTTATGTGTGCAAAATGAGCAATACAATTCATTAATAATACGTAGAATATTAAAACACACGAGGAAATGACAAAGCATTGTTTTCGTTGATTACAAAACCAGTGACTGACTGGTTCTACATATAAAACTGAAGAAAATAAGACCTTGGTTGTAGCTGTAGTAAAATTAATATGGTTGTTTTAAGTAATGTTATTTAATGTTAATAAATGGAACAATAGAAGTAGCTAACGATAATGGTAAAGAAAAAGAGAGATCGCATATGTAAGTGCGCATGCGCACACGTGAAAACATATCGTCATTACTTTACATAAGAATATGAAAGCAACACTTATTTACTGTTCATATATATTTTAATTAATGTTTCTGAATTTGTTTTTATTGAATTAATGTACGTGTGTGCAAAATTAACAATACAATTTATTAATAATACGTGGAATATTAGAGGAGACGAGACCGCTGCCGGCATTGTTTATGTTAAAGCTTACGAAACCAGTGACTGATTGGTTCTACATATAAAACTGAAGAAAATAAGACCCTGAGTTTAGCTGTAGTAAAATTAATGTAAAAAATGAATATGGTTGCTTGAAGTACCTGTAATGTTATTTAATGTTAATAAATGGAACAATATAAGTGGCTAACCATTAATGGTAAAAAAAAAAGTGAGACTGCTCGTATGTAAGTGCGCACATGTAAAAATATATCGTCATTACTCTACATAAGAATATGAAAGCAACACTTATTTACTGCTCATATATATTGAAGGGTTAAATGTTGTACTCTGTATAGACAAGCAGAGAGAGAGAGAGAGCAGCCGAACTGCCGGATGTAAACAAACCTTAATTTCCCGCGGCTTTTTTTTTAAGGGGATTAGCCCACCGGGCATAGGTCACTGACCCACATTGGGGCCTGAGGGGCAAAAATTTAATACTCCTGTAATAATAATAATAATTCAGATAAGAAAAAAAAAAAAAAAAAAAAAAAAAAAAAGCTGCCTATCTACCTATTGGACAAACCAAAATCGTTCCGGACCACGGGAGTTTCCGGACCACAGAATGCCGGACTAGAGAGGTACAACCTGTGTATATATATATATATATATATATATATATATATATATATATATATATATATATATATATATATATATATATATATATATATATATATATATATATATATATATATATATATATATATACATACATATACAGTCAACCCCTCACTTTACGCGGTTAATATAACCCACAGGGTACCGCGGAAAGTGAGAAACGCGTAAAGTGAACAACATAACATATGGGATTAATTGAAATAGAGACCGGGCCGACCCCCCAAACTCCACTTTTTGACGACACACAACTATGTTGTAGTAAAAATTTTATCTTAACTTTATGATAGTATGCACACACAATTAATAATTAAGAGAAATGTCAATAATATTAGGTTTTTTAACACTTACATTAGTAGAAAAGATGGCCGGGCTCACGGGGATGGGCGGTTGGTTCCGAGGCAGAGGGCAGATTATTGGCCCTCACCTGTATCACTTGTATCAATTGTATCACTATCCACCACAGAGGCTTGCAGGGCCTCTTTGTCAAACCCCTCAAAGTCCATATAAGTCCATATCCTCACTATAATTATCACTATCACTGACTTGGGCCAGCTGTGGTGGGTGGTGGGTGAAGAACTCGGTAATGTTTTGATGACTGGGCGACCTTGTGCGCACCATGCTAGCGCCGCTTACACAACATGGTGGATGGCGGGAGGTTTGGATCCAAAAATGGCGCGGCTCACCAGCCGCACTCCGCGTAAAGGGGTACACGCACCGCGGAATGTGAGCATTCCTGTTTCGGCAGGGTACCGCGTAAACGTGGAAATGCGTAAAGCGAGGGTTGTATGTATGTATGTATATGTATATGTATGTATATATATATATATATATATATATATATATATATATATATATATATATATATATATATATATATATATATATATATATATATATATATATATATATATATATATATATATATATATACACACAGGCATTCCACGCGTTACGGAAGGGTTCCGTTCCCGGAAAATTGACCGTATCGCCAAATTCCGTAACGCGAAACCTATTTTCCCATTGACTTCTATTATAAAACTGGAGATGCGTTCCTACGGAATTTTTTTAGGCCCCAAAAACGTAATTGAAGCACTTTTATGAATGAAAATAAACATTTATAAACACATACAATACAGTACATTAAATAATTCATGATATACAAGTAATATGAAGAGAAATACAGTTGGAATAAATAAAAATATTGTACTGTACTTAGCACAAAAGATGTTGACTGCTGCGTGAGAATTGGTGGTGCAAAGAAAGTGATTGGGAGGGAGAGGGAGGGGCACTACTCTCTTCTGCCCTGCCCTGTAAATCATAATCTGCTTCTTCATCTGCTTTCACCTTTTTTCTGAATAACTCATCCAAAGATGTTTCACGTTTACGGCGCACCTTCTCCTTGTACAGCTCAGTGTAGGAACTGAGAACAATGTTAACTACTCTTGCAATCTTGATGTTCCTTTCACGGTTGGGGTTGTGGGGTATGAGAGATGGTTTGATGCTCGCCGGCGGGAGCGAGGGCCGCCAGGCAGCGGCGGAGGAGGTGGCGTCTGAGGCAGCGGCGGAGGAGGAGGAGGGCAAGCTTGTGGGTTGCCATGCTTGCCGGCGGGAGCGAGGGCTGCCAAGCAGCGGCAAAGGAGGTGGTGTTGCTTGCTGCGGCTGTAGCTAGAAGAAGAGAGAGGTCACCACGAGGTCAGGTCTTTTATAGAGGAGGTAGGCGTGGGTAGATAGTTGACCCCCGCTCCGTGGGCGGCGCTGGTTTACCTAGACCACGAGGCATACACTGGGGAATTCGCGGGGTCGGCTACTCAGTGACAAACAGCTCTGTAGGGGAGGTATCCACTACAGTACTCCCTCCTTCCCTCCAGGCAGTGTAGGAGACTTGTTGTCTGCAGGGTTGCATGGTACATGTGAGAGGCAGAACGGGCGGTGCATGCCACATTTGAGCCATAATGGCGAGGGCGTGGATGAGCCGGCCGCTACAGGAGACAACTGTCTAGATACACAATATCTGTGGGAGTAGAGAGGGAGAAAAAGGGTGTGTGGAGGCGATGAATGTTGTGCTTCCCTCACGGCAGGTACAGAGTCGTCAGATGCGCCTGCTGGGGTGTGTGGGCCTGGGTCAGGAGCAGGGGCTGCGTCAGCAGAAGTGGATGAGGGTTCGTGACAGTAGCTGGGTCCACGACAGCAGCAGGGTACAGGACCTGAGGGAGAAAAGAGGGGTGTGTGGGTCCGCACTCAGGTGCATGGGCCACATCGGGAGCAGGGGCTGCATCAGGAGGAGCGGCAGGGGGGTACTGCTGGGCCGGGGCCGGCGTCTGAGGCAGGACAGGTGTGCTGGGGTCGTTAGGACGTGGTGCTTGGGGCAGGAAGAGGAGCTGGTGTGTGCTTAGAGAAGCAATGCTGCTCTAGGGTGTCTAACCTGCGGTGTAGAGACAGTAGCTGTAGAGCCGATGAGAGCTGCCTCTGCGTGGATAAGCCAGTCTTCCATGTTGCTTGAAGACTGGGAGCGTGATCGGTTTCTCCTCCATCCTATGTGAGTGCGAATCTCCAGGGGTCACCATTTGTGGGGTACGAGTGATGGTTTGATGCTCACCGGCAGGAGCAAGGACCGCCAGGCAGCGGTGGAGGAGGTGGAGTCTGAGGCAGCGGCGGAGGAGGAGGAGGTGTTGCTTGCTGGTTGGTGTAGGTAGAAAAGAGAGGTAGGTTACCACGAGGTCAGATCTTATAAGGCGGGGGTAGGCGTGGGTAGATAGTTGACCCCCGCTCCGTGGGTGGCGCTGGAGGTGTAGGCTGGGGAATTCGAGAAGGTTCCGTGCTTGTAGGGGAGGAATCCACTACAATACTCCTCTTCCCCTCCGGGCGCGGCGGGAGGCTGGCAGAGTTGCGTGCCACATGTGAGGCAGAACGGCGAGGGCGTGGATGAGCCGGCCACTAGAGGGGGGGCCAACTCTGTCTAGATACTCGGGATCTGTGGGAGAAAAGAGGGAGAAGGAGGGTTGTGGAGGCGATGAATGTTGTGCTTCACTCGCGACAGGTACAGAGTCCTCAGATGCACCTGCTGGGGTGTGTGGGCCTGGGTCAGGAGCAGGGGCTGCGTTAGGAAGAGTGTCCATGACAGCAGCAGGGTGCATGACAGCAGCAGGGCCCACGACAGCAGCAGGTTGCAGGATGGTAGCAGGGGGTACCTGAGGGAGAAAAGAGGGGTGTTTGGGTCCGCACTCAGGCGCATGGGCCGCGTCGGGAGCAGGGGCTGCATCAGGAGGAGCGGCAGGGGGTATTGCTGGGCCGGGGGCGGCGTCTGAGGAAGGACGGTTGTGTTGGGGTCGGTAGGACGTGGTGCTTGGGGCAGGAAGAGGAGCGGCTGTCTGCTTAGAGTAGCAGAGAAGCTCTAGGGTGTCTAACCTGCGGTGTTGAGACAGTAGTTGTAGAGCCGATGAGAGCTGCCTCTGTGTGGATAAGCCAGTCTTCCATGTTGCTTGAAGACTGAGAGAGTGATCGGTTTCTCCTCCATCCTGTGTGAGTGCAAATTTCTGGGGGTCACCATTTGTAGGGGTATGAGATATTTCTCCTCCATCCTGTGTGAGTGGTCACTCCGGGGTCACCATTTGTGGGGTACGAGAGATGGTTTGATGCTCGCCGGCGGGAGCGAGGGCCGCCAGGCAGCGGCGGAGGAGGTGGCGTCTGAGGCAGCGGCGGAGGAGGAAGAGGGCAAGCTTGTGGGTCGCCATGCTCGCCAGCGGGAGCGAGGGCCGCCAGGCAGCGGCGGAGGTGGTGTTGCTTGCTGCGGCTGTAGCTAGAAGAAGAGAGAGGTCACCACGAGTTCAGGTCTTTCATAGCGGAGGTAGGCGTGGGTAGATAGTTGACCCCCGCTCCGTGGGCGGCGCTGGTTTACCTAGACCACGAGGCATACACTGGGGAATTCGCGGGGTCGGCTACTCAGCGACAAACAGCGTCTGTAGGGGAGGTATCCACTACAGGGTCGTTATCAGCTAAGATTTGCAGACCTTCCTCTATTAGTGCAACTGCTTTAGACATATCCTTTGTAGTCAACTGAAGTGCGGTGGGTGGAGATTCTATATCCTTTCCTTGTCCTGCAGCTCGCTCTTGTTCCAGCATCATCAGATCTTCATTTGTCAAATCTTCTCTATGGGACTCTAGCAACTCAACCACATCATTTTCCACGACTTCTTCAAAGCCTATATTATTTGCAAGTGTCACAATGTCTTGTTGAACTTTCTGTAGACTTTCAGCTTGTGAAAAACTTTGAAATTCATGGACACACTCTGGCCATATGTTTTTCCATGAACCATTCATAGCTGAGGTTTTCACTTCATCCCATGACTCGACTATATTATCCACAGCATCCAAGATGTTGAACTTTTTCCAGAAGTCCCTAATTGTAGGTTTATCCTTCCCATCAATTGCTTTTATGAGCTGCAAAAAAGTTTTCCAAAGATAATATGCCTTAAAGTTAGCTATCACACCTTGATCCATTGGCTGGAGCAAGGAAGTTGTGTTCTTGGGGATGTACTCCACTCTCACATTATCAGAACGATCATTTAAATTTACTGGGTGGCTTGATGCATTGTCAAAGAGCAATGCTTTATTACATATGTTACGCTTGTCATTATATTTTTCTACAGCAGGGCAAAAATAGTTAGTGAATCAGTCTTGGAAAAGGGTCATTGTCATCCAAGCCTTCTTATTGGAATGCCAAATCACAGGTAGATTAGACTTGGCATAGCCCTTGAGAACCCTTGGATTTTCTGAGTGATACACAAGTAGGGGCTTTAATTTCATGTCACCTGAAGCATTTCCTCCCAGAAGAAGTGTTAAACAATCTTTGGATGCTTTAAAGCCTGGTGCTCATGTTTTTTCAGTGGAAATAAAAGTTCTAGCAGGCATGCGCTTCCAGAAAAGCCCATTTTCATCTACATTGTACACTTGTTCTGGTGTGTAACCTCCTTCATCAATAATTTTCTTCAGTTCAGCAGGATATTTATTAGCTGATTCTGTATCAGCACTGGCAGCTTCACCGCTCAATTTTATGTTGTGTAAATTAAGGCGCTTCTTAAACCTTTCAAACCAGCCTTTACTAGCCAGAAAAGGCTTAACCTCAGAAGATGCACCTTCCTCTTCTTGCAAATCATTATATAAACTTATGGCTTTCTGTTGAATAACCATAGTGTTTAGTGGCACATTGCATTTAGTCTGATCTTCAATCCAGGCACTCAGGAGTCGTTCCATATTCAGCATCACATCACTTCGATGAAAATACAAGGTTCGAGCAGTTAATGGAGTAGCTGCTTGAGCACTTGACCTAATTTTGTCCTTATTATCAGGGATTGTTCCCACTGTTGAAGTAGCAAGACCTAATGTTTTTGCAATCTGGCAAAGTTTTTCTCCAGCATCAAACCTTCGTAACACATCAAGTTTAATATCCAATGTAATGCCTTTGCGGCTTCTTTTTGCATTACTGCGGTCACTTCCACTTGATGGCCTCTTTCCAGTCATCTTGAATAATGGTAATGCACTGTACTGTACTTACTGTATGTTTGTAAAAGTTAAATCAAACTGCTGGGGCTTGAAAAATGCGCCCACACTGGATGTAAACAATGGACTGACTCCTCGTGGCGACGCTACGCTCGGCGGTAGCAAACACCAAGAAATCCACACCTAACAAATTATCATTTTTAACGAAAAAATTGAATTTTATATAGTGATTTATTTTTTAATTGTTAAAATTTACCCCAATTTCCGTAAGGGCGGATTTACGGGCCGTAACGCGAAATTAATGGTCGTAATTTACAAATTCCGTAGGAGCGAAATTCCGTAACCCGGGCTTCCGTAACGCGGGGGATGCCTGTACACAGTATTACCTCGCTTGACGAGGTTTTTTTTTAAGCGTTTCCACATTTACGCGGTACCCTGCCAGACCCGGGATGCTCACTTTCCGCGGTGCGTGTACTTTTTTAAGCGGAGAGCGGCTGGCGGTCATCTCGCGCCGTGCCATTTTTGGATTCAAACCTCCCGCCATGCTGGGTAAGAGGCGCGAGTAGGTTGCGCAGCGTATGTCTTTGTTGCGTTATCAGTGACGTCATATGACGTATTGGACTGCGATTGGGCCAAGCATCCTTACCTCCCCCCCCCCACTTGGTGTGATTGGTTTAATGTAATATGACGTGCCCTCCCGCTGGGTGGGTCATCAATGTCACTTTCTTCAGACAGGTTTATGGACTGTGGAAACTTGCTGGTTGAAGGTATTGGATCATCTTGAGGGAGTGAAGAGGCAGCACTGGTGGGGCGTGAGGAGACAGCACTAGGGGACTTCTTAAAATAGATGTCCAATTTAGACCAGTTTGCTTTTTCTTTTCGTTATAAATTTCCCTGTAGCGAGCAAGTGCATCTTCGACCATTCTGTCAACTTTGGCAAAACACTCATAATTTTGATCCATTCCGTCAAACATTTGCATCCCCTTATTAATTAGCGGTCAATAAAACCCACAGGGTACCGTGTTAAGTGAAAACCGCGCTAAGTGAACAACAGAACATATGGGATTAATTCCAATAGAAACTGGCCCGATCCCCAAACTCCACTTTTTCCGACACAATACCTACGTTCTAGTAAAAATAACATCTTAATTTTATGATGGTACATGCACACAATTAATACTTAAGAGAAATAGAGAAATACAGTCACCAAGTTAATGTCCATTCAAATAATGGACTCAACTCCCTCCCCCTCTTCTCACACTACACTGCTGGCTCTTCCCTCTCTGAGAAATTTTTGGGGGAAAACCACTAAATTTTAATAAATAATACCTCAAACTAAAGTTAGGATAATACAATTGACATTGCTGGATTCCTTGCAAGACCAGGAATATTTTTAATATAAATGTCATATATTTTGCACAAAAGATAACATATTTACTCAGAGTAAACATTATATCTAAAATTTGTATGTCTAATGCAAAATCTATGATGTTTATATTCAAAATGATCACCAAATTGTAAGAATTTCAGCAATGTAAATTATATTCTGACCGGGTAATTTGTATGAATTTTATGAGCTAAAACAAATATCTTCAGTTAATAAAAAAAAAAATATTCTTCACACTGTAACAGATGGTCGGTCGGTCGGTCCCTCCCTCCCCCCACCAACCGTCCCTACCAGATGTGTGGGAAAACCAGAATATTTACCTTTTTAGTAATAAATAATACCTCAAACTAAAGTTAGGATAATATAAATGACATTGCTGGATTCCTTGTAAGCCCAGGAATATTTTGAATACAAATGTCATATATTTTGCACAAAAAATAACATATTTAGCCTACTCAGAGTAAACATTATATCTAAAATTTGTATGTCTAATGCAAAATCTATGATGTTTATATTCAAAATGATCATCATATTGTAAGAATTCCAGCAATGTAAATTATATTCTGGCCGGTAATTTGTATGAATTTTATGAGCTAAAACAGGCAGTCAGGCAGGGTGGCGGGTGGGGGGAATCTAAAAATAGCTCTCGAGCCGGACACTCACTCGTCACGTGGAAAAAAACCTCACGTTAGTGAAAAGTTAGCTCTGGCGACACAGCATTATAAGGTAAAAACGCTAAAAAGCGAAACGCGTTAAGCGAGTAATACTGTATATATATATATATATATATATATATATATATATATATATATATATATATATATATATATATATATATATATATATATATATATATATACAGTTGTACCCCACTTTACGCGGTCAATTGAACCCACAGGGTACCGCATTAGGTGAAAAGCGCGTTAAGTGAACAACAGAACTTATGGGATTAATTCCAATAGAGACTGGCCCAACCCCCAAACTCCAATTTTGACGACACACAACTATGTTGTAGTAAAAATTTTATCTTAACTTTATGATGGTATGAACAAACAAGTAATATAGAAGAGGTTAGGTTTGGAAAAATAAAGGTTAAGTTAGGAAAAATAAAGGTTAGGTTAGGAAAACTAAAAGCTAGGTGTAACACTTACGTTAGTAGAAGAGATGGGTCGGCATACGGGGATGGAGGCGGAGGGGAGGGAGGGAGGAGGAGGGAGAGGCGAGGCAGGCGGCAGGCGGGAGGAAGTGGCGGGTGGGGCGAATCTAAAAATAGCGTCTCGAGCCGGACACGCTGCGCGTATATGGGTAGATGAACCGCATTAAGTGAAAGTTCGGTTCTGGCGAGGCACCGCGTATATGAGAAATCGCGTGAAGTGAAACCGCGTAAAGCGGGGTACAACTGTGTGTGTATATATATATATATATATATATATATATATATATATATATATATATATATATATATATATATATTATATATATATATACAGTTGTACCCCACTTAACGCGGTCAATTGAACCCAGAGGGTCCCGCGTTAAGTGAAATCCGCGTTAAGTGAACAACAGAACATATGGGATTAATTCCAATAGAAACCGGCCCGACCCCCAAACTCCACTTTTTGAAGGCACATACCTATGTTGTAGTAAAAATAACATCTTAATTTTATGATGGTACATGCACACAATTAATACTTAAGAGAAATACAGTCGCCAAGTTAATGTCCATTCAAATAATGGACTCAACTCCCTCCCCGTCTCACACTACACTCCCTGGCTCTTCCCTCTCAGAGAAATTTTTGGGGGAAAACCACTAAATTTTAATAAATAATACCTCAAACTAAAGTTAGGATAATACAATTGACATTGCTGGATTCCTTGTAAGACCAGGAATATTTTGAATATAAATGTCATATATTTTGCACAAAAGATAACATAGTTACCTAGAGAAAATTTTTTATCTAAAATTTGTATGTTTAATGAAAAATATATGATGTTTATATTCAAAATGATCACCAAATTATAAGAATTCCAGCAATGTAAATTATATTCTGACCGGGTAATTTGTATGAATTTTATGAGCTAAAACAAATATCTTCAGTTAATAAAAAAAAAAATAATCTTCACAACACTATCTGTCAATCAAAGTACCCCACCTTGCCTCCCCCCCTCTTCCAACCGCGCGGTCAGTCCCAACCCTCCCCCCAACCCCCCACCAATCCTCCCTTCCAGAGTTTTAACATTTAGTATTAAATAATACCTCAGATTAAAGTTAGGATAATATAATTGACATTGCTGGATTCCTTGTAAGACCAGGAATATTTTGAATATAAATGTCATATATTTTGCACAAAAGATAACATAGTTAATTTGAGAAAAATTTTTATCTAAAATTTGTATGTCTAATGCAAAAATATGATGTTTATATTCAAAATGATCACCAAATTATAAGAATTCCAGCAATGTAAATTATATTCTGGCCGGGTAATTTGTATGAATTTTATGAGCTAAAACAGGCAGTCAGGCAGGGTGGGGCAAATCTAAAAATAGCATCTCGAGCCGGACACTCGACACTCACCGCGTATATGAGGAAAAAATCCGTGTTAAGTGAAAGTTCAGCTCTGGCGAGGCACCGCGTATATGATAAAACGCGTTAAGTGAAACCGCGTTAGGCGGGGTAATACTGTGTATGTATATATATATATATATATATATATATATATATATATATATATATATATATATATATATATATACACACAGTGGGGTATGCTATAATGAACGGATCCTACTACGAATATTCCTATAACAAACGGTTTTACCTATAAAATTGAGAATGCTATAACGAACGAAACTCCTACAACGAACATTATTTAAAAATTTTTTTATTTTTATTTTTTTTACTAATTTATTGTTTTTTTATTACAAATATTAATGATATTCTTTATTTCAGGGGTTTAGATGCATATTTATGCACTTTTTTACAATTTTTACAATTTTATATTATATTTTTCAGTGTTAAGTGGTTGTATTTGGGGGCCTGGAACGGATTAATCCTATAACGAACGAATGCTATAACGAACAAGGTTCTAGAACCAATTAGATTCGTTATAGCATACCCCACTGTATATATATATATATATATATATACTGAAGTATATATATGGTACCTCGTGTTTCATAACAGCTGGATTTGGTAAAATGCTACTGACACCACATACGCGGCACGAGCAGTTCCCAATGAGGTTCACGGCGCCATCAGCTCAATGAACAAACTTTGTTTGAAATATAACAGAACCTAGGACTGCTTTTAGTGTCCTTGTGGGTTGGTCGGTAGCGTTCCCTAGTCCCACCCAGTGGGTCGAGGGTTCGAATCCTGGCTGGTGAGGTCGTTGATTTCATATATATATATATATATATATATATATATATATATATATATATATATATATATATATATATATATATATATATATATATATATATATATATATATATATATATATATATATATATATACACACCTAGACCCCGACTTACGACTACGTGGACATACGACCGTCGGGACTTACGACCGCTGCAGTTGTGACCATTTTTTCTTTTCTTTTCTTTTCTTCAAATGACCCACGCATTTTCTATACCGAAACGTTTCCAGTTAATGTAGTCTCCATGTATAATTAGAAAATTATGGGGGCCCCATGTGCATTCAGCTGACTACATTAAAGGTTAAGTGCTCAGTCACACTGTATCCATTCCTTATTATTTATTACTTTCACTGTACTGTATCCATTCATCATTATTCATCACTTTTACTGTACTGTATTTCATTGTGGATTTTTTATTAAAATAAATATATATATATATATATATATATATATATATATATATATATATATATATATATATATATATATATATATATATATATATATATATATATATATATATATATATATATATATACAGTCGACCCTCGTTAAAACGGACTAATAGGGGGGGAAGGGTGTCCGTTTTAGCCGATTGTCCTAATTAACCGATTTAGGGGTTAATATTGCATTATACAGCTATGTGTATGTTTATTTGAACTCCCCATCATAAGTGTCCGTTTTCTCTCACTTCAGCACTCCTGAGTCGTCCGTTTTCTCTTAATCTTAGAGTGCACTAGAGACTGTTATATCTTAGTAGTGACACAGAATTTGATATTGCAACTGGGGTTGCAATTGTTGAAGCAACTTACGTATGTCTGATTACAGTTGAAATATTCAAGATCCATTGTGAGTGATGCTTAAAGCTTCAACTGTCTTTATGGTTGGTAAAACTTGTCAAGTCTGTCAGTCTGAATGGCATGTGTGAGGCCTTGTGTTTGTACAACCGCTAAATATATAAATATATAATGTTATGATAATTATCAGAAACACATAGGCATAACGAGGTTTATTACAAAGTGATGAAAAGGATACTGTACAGTGGCTAGTCCACAAAACATGTAGCCATGTCTCTTTATTTGAGTGCCCCGTCATAGGAGTCCGTTTTTCTCTCGCTTCAGGACGCCTGAGTCGTCCGTTTTCTCTTAATCTTAGAGTGCACCAGGGACTTTGTTATTTCTTAGTAGTGACACAGAATTTGAAATTGCAACCCCAATTGCAACTGGGACAATCCCAGAACCAGAAATTTGATATGGACAGTTCAGATTTCGTCCGATTTATCCGAAATCCGGATTAAAGGTGTCCGAATTAACGAGGGTCGTCTGTATATATATATATATATATATATATATATATATATATATATATATATATATATATATATATATATATATATATATATATATATATATATATATATATATATATATATATATATATATATCATTTCTAAATTTTATTAAATATTAAAAAAATTAATTGTAACATATTTTGTAACAGCAAAATATTAAAAATTAAGAGTGATTTCGATAAATGTTTTTTTTACTGCATCATAACATTCACTGGCAGGTTATTACAACAGTTTACAACACTTCATGCCATAACATTCTCTGGCAAGTTATGCCAAAAGTTCCCATCACTTACTATCACAACATTCATTGGCAAGTTATTACAACAGTTCACAACACTTACTGTTACAACATCCACTGGCAAGTTATTACAACAGTTTAAAACTCTTAATCATAACCCAGCTCAAAATCTTACTACAGGTTGACAACCCTTTATCCGAAATTCCGAAAATCGAAAAGCTCTAAAAAACCGAAAGTTTTTTGTGAAGCAATTTTTTTTTTTTTTTTTTTAAACAGGGATTAGCCCACCCGGGCATAGATCACTGACCCACATCGGGGCTTGGAGGGCAAATATGTAGTAGTAATACTTATTATAATAATAATAATTATTCACAGTAAATCAAATTTTTAATAAAAAATACACCAAAATAAAATAATAATGATAACAATAATAAGAATAATAAAATACCTGTATAATAATAAAGTTAATAAAATAATAATAACAATAATACTGTATTAATAAAATAATAATAATAAAGAAATACAAGAATGAAAAAAGATAAAAAGTGAGAAACACGACCTAGACCTATGAATTATTATTATTATTACTACTACTACTCTTATATTCCCCCACCCCCCCTCCCAGGCCCCAATGTGGGTCAGTGACTTGTGCTCAGGTGGGCTAATAAAAAAAAAAAAAAAAAAAAAAAAAAAAAAAATATAACCATTCTGAAAACCGAAAAATTCCGAAATCCCTCTGGCCCCAAGGATTTTGGATAAGGGATTGTCAACCTGTACTGTATAACTATAGTTATTGGAATATTTATACTGTAGTTAAATATAGTTGATGGATGGCAGAACTTATAAACATAGAAACCTCCCTTCTTTCTCACATGTTGTTACTCTCTATTGGAGCAGATTCCATATACACAACATTGTACTGTACAAGAATGCAACTCCCATGGTCATAAAAAGATTTAAGTAAATGTGCTTACAAAATGGAAATGGGCTTGAGATAAACACTTTATTCTGCAGATGGGAATGTACTGTAAGAATCTGATGTTCCTCCTTCTTGTTCCAAGATGCTAGACAGAGCCACATCACGTTTGTTTTTCACAACTCTCCACGAGCGTCGAGTATATGTAAAGTAGGCCTCTATTTCCCCAAGGGTCCGCCCCTTGGTCTCCGGAACAAGTAAATACACGAGTATCAGTCCAATGACACATACACTGCTGTAGAGTGTGCAGGTACCTGCAATTCCAGCCAAAGATTCCAACCTGTTGGGGACAAGAAATAAGGTTATATGATACCCAGCTATACATTATCTTGCTGTATGGTGTTTTACATACAGTACTGTACTGTACTGTATGTTGTTGATGAATTATATCTTGGGTATACCATATATACCGTATAGTTCGAGTTTTTAAGACCAAATTTTTAGGCAAAAAATTGGGGGTCGTCCTATATATGCGTAATAGTTTTGTTAGGTTGAACCCGTGCATGATGGGAAGGGCGAGGAGCAACTTTTAGCTTCAGACATGAAAAATATTTACCATTTACTGCCAGTAAACAATGGAAACGTAAAATATGTACCAATTAGTAATGAAAAGTTGTGCAGTTCCTTCAGCAAATGAAGCTCACCAACTTACAATAGGCTAAATTACCTTACAACATGCTTTCAGTAGTCTATGTTGAAGTTCTTAGCACAGGCTAACTTATCATATCATATACGGTATCACAGTACTCATTGATCTACAAAAAATACCGGTAATAAAAACCTTTTCGATATTTCATACTTAATATAATACCCGGTAATCTACTTCAACCTCCTATTGTTTACAACGACGCATGACGCACCACCAGCTGTTGAGTATCAGCTAGACGGTACACGTGTTTTTCGAATCGTTTTCAGTTAAAAAACTGTTACATCACATGTATATTTTACCTTAACTGTGCCTGAATGAATATATTCTCGGAAATAAATAGTAGTTTTGCTGAAACGTGATGTATTTTAATGTAAAATAGGATAAAATACATGACAAAAACAAAAGATTTTACCTAACCTTCCGATGTTCAAGAGAAGTTACTCATTTTTTTAATAGTTTTTGGTTAAAATATTGTTATATTACAATGGTATTCTATTCATACTGTGCTTGGTATAATGAATTCACAGAAATGTAATATTTTTGCTGAAATGACGTACGTATTACAGTGGAAAGTGGGATAAAATCGTGATGAAAACAATGACTTTCGCTTTCTTTCGTTCAAAAGATGTTACCGTAATCGCTTTTCGAATGGTTTTCAGTTTAATAACTGTTGTATTACGATAATATTCTATCCTAATTGACTTGAATAAATACTACGATACCATATTTCTGAATATTTTCATTAAAATCCATCAAAATCATTTTCCTTGTCATCGTCTGCAGCAATAAACAGCTTCTCCCAGTCCTCTCCTTGAACAGGGCTAGAGGGTACGTGTTTTTCGAATCATTTTCAGTTAAAAAAACTATTACATCACATGTATATTTTACCAAACTGCGCCTGAATGAATATATTCTCGGAAATAAATAGTAGTTTTGCTGAAACGTGATGTATTTCAATGTAAAATAGGATAAAATACATGACGAAAACAAACGACTTTACCTAAGCTTCTGTTCTTGAGATGTTACTGGTTTTTTTAATAGTTTTCGGTTAAAATTCTGTTATATTACAATGATATTCTATTCATACTGTGCTTGATATAATACATTCACGGAAATGAAATATTTTTGCTGAAATTACGTACGTATTACAGTGGAAAGTGGAATAAAATCGTGAAAAAACAATGACTTTCGCTTTCTTTCGTTCAAAAGATGTTACCGTAATCGCTTTTCGAATGGTTTAGTTAAAAAACTGTTGTATTACAATAATATTCCCTCCTAATTGACTTGAATAAATACTTGAATGGAAATATACAATATTTTTGTTGAAACTACCCGCGTTTCAGTGTAAAGTGTCGTACGTAATAATAAATAGTAAACAATTTGCCTTCGGCACTCGTGTTTCAGGCACGGCGAACCTCAGTTTATAGGACGTAGAGTGTTTTTAGTGAAGGTTTTGTTGTTCCATTACCCTCAAAAATGTGGGTCGAACTATAAACGAGGAATATCGTAAATTAACGATTTCTTGGTCAAAAAATCAGGGTCGACCTATAAACGAGGGGGAGTTTATAGACGAGTATATACGGTATTTCATATCTAAATACAGTAGGCTCACAACTTTTGTGTCTATCTCGCACAGGGAAAAGTACCGCAAAAGTAAAATTTGTGATACCGATAAGCAGAGTTTACATGTTTAACCCCTACACCCCAGGCCAGGGTGCATGTGACAGTATCCCCCACTGAAATTGAGAAAAATCAACTTTTCCAAAATATAATTTTTAACTGTTTTAAATGATGAAACAATAAAAAAAGAAGTAAGAAAAACTATATATTGACCCTATAGAACTTCCCAATAGAATGTGATTGTTTTGACTACCATGGTCACTCCACACTTACGCCATTTTCTGCTTGCCTTTGTGTCTGGGATGCAGTATTGTGCATATATTTACTGATCATAATACTTATTTCCTATAAATAATTAATTTAGAAAATTTTATTTACATTATTTTTCATAAAAAGTGCTTAACAATAACACACAGTCTGTCTGGCTGTCTTTGTCTTTGGTAGAGCAAGTACTGCATTTAAATAATTATCGGAATAATAATCCCGCAAATAAATACATTTATAACATAATCATAGCATTATTTTATAGTAATACTACACTACAATACAACTACACTACCTTTAGCAATATTACTTTGATACAACATGATAAAATGGACAAATAATGAAAATGAAACAAACAAAAGTATATAATTATGTTCAGGAAGCTTTCCTGTGGCCGAGGTGTGGCGTGACATGCAAACAGTCATGCTGGAATCTAATAACTCGCGCTAGGCATATAAACAATGCCGAGAAAAGGGGCGCGTTCCGGAACGTCAACAGGGGCGCACTAGATGGACGCCCGGAAAGTAGGGGTTAAGGGTCTACTGGTACTGGCCAAAACCAGTTCCATCCCTTACTTTTTCCCAATAAAGCACCCACACCCTGCCTGAAACAGGGTATACAATAGAATCCCAGTTATCCGGTATCCAGGCAACCAGTAGACTCAACTAATTGGCACCAAAATGAAATAGTAATAAAAATAAACATTCCTCCAAAATCAGCTAGTACAGTATTGTAAGTTTGAATACCTGACGCAATCAGGATGAGCTGCCATATTTATTGCTATGATAAACAATGTGCATATTTATTGCTATGATAAACAATGTGCAGCCATATTTATTGCTATGATAAACAATCAAATTGATACATAGCATATCATAAAATATAATAGCACATATTTTATGTACAAAATAATAGCTCCTTCTACACTCAAACCATCATCTGGGCAAGTACTGACCCACTTCAGCCCAGCTGACTCACAGACGTGTGGCTGCCGCTCTGAGTTGTGTGTGTGTGTGTGCCATGATGTCACATCGGGAGAGACCACGGCCTACACATACACAACCATGCTCTTAATTTTTCATAGTTTTATAGTATATTTTCTTTATTTGTAAGCCATATTAGAGTACAGAAAGTCCTCGTTTAACGTTGCTCCCAACAACGTTGTTTCATATAGCTATGCGACTCTTTAGATACAGGTTGTACCTCTCTAGTCCGGCAACCTCGGGACCTGACCGGTGCCGGACCATGGAAATTGCCGGACCATGGAAATTCACCCTTTTCCTGGATAGATAGTGACTTGTGCTATGCTTGGAAGCACTAGCACCACTTTCTCTGCATCATGGTCTCTTTGAAGACATATTTAAGGGTTAAATGTCGATAGTAGCTTCTCAAATTTAGCGAAGTTTTAATTTAACGATTTTATTGGAACACAAAAAATAAATACAGTAAAAAATTTTGACGGGCGGAAACTTGAATTTCGACGGTTTGAACGCCCCACCAACGTAGCAGACGACGCATAATCGTAGTAAACAATGTCATTTCTCTTATGTACAAAAGATTCATTATTGTTTATTACTGAATGTCTTTTATTGAATTAATGTTTATGTGTGCAAAATGAGAAATACAATTCATTAATAATTCGAGAATATTAAACACACGAGGAAATGACACAGCAATGTTTTCGTTGGATTACAAAGCCAGTGACTGACTGGTTCTACATATAAAACTGAAGAAAATAAGACCTTGGTTGTAGCT
>NW_024711059.1:0-70000 GCF_018991925.1 Homarus americanus | reverse complement strand
ACTCCATGCCAAATTTGAAGCTGATATGTCGAGGTTTAGTCTGCCGCATTTTCTACTGAAATTTTTAAATTTACCTACAGTACTAGCCAAACAGCCGCTGTGGCGGTGCAATGTTCTGTTCAGTGTTTATCAACTTTTTTTTCATATCTCTTATTTCATTTAAGTTGTCTTGTTGCAGATGAGTATGGTGCATAGTTAAGGAGTGTGACGGATATCACCTGGCATGTAATTGTGTTATAAAAGTTCCCAAACGTGAGGTGCAGTTTCTCCTTGACCAGCGAGGTGATAGGAAGATGAAGATTGCAGGGGTTGACATGAAAGTGACGAAGATGTGAGACAGAGTGACGGCAAGAGAGAAGCATGATGCGGACAGAGTTAGGAGACAGCTTGAGCAAAAACATAGATATCTGGTAGCTGGAGATATTCCTTATGTTGAGGATAATTCAGATGATTCAAGAGATATTCCTCTCGTCAATACTGATGCTGATTTTGTCCCTGATCCAAGGGCTCTGACAGACACCAGTTCACAGAACCGGACAAGACTCCCTACACTGGCTGCCGCTTGTGACCGATACTTGATTAGTGATTATGCTGGAGCTGCCATTGCTACTGCCACCTTAACTGACTATGGCATTATCACAAAGGATGACAAGAGTCAGGTTATTGGACCACATAAGCTGCGGGATGCGGGACAAAAATACCGATTTAAGAGGCAAGAAATTGAGATGGCTAGTTTAGATAATTTGACGTCACTCTATTTTGATGGTAAGAAGACCGCCAGTCGTGTGATGATAAAGAATGAGAAGACCGAGAAATGGAGTTCGAGGATGATGGTGAAAGATCATTATGTCATCATGGTTGAGCCTGGCAATGAATATCTCACACATGTAACTCCCAAGACTGGACACGGAAAGCAGATTGCCAAAACTATTCACGAGTTCCTGGTGGAGAAAAATCTAACCCAGCAGCCCATTGTGTGTGTTGGTTGTGATGGAACCAATGTAAATGTAGGATCAGAAAATGGAGTCATTCATCATCTTGAAATGTTACTTGGTCACCCGCTCCATTATTTCATATATCAGCTTCACGGAAATGAGCTGCCTTTCCGCGCAGTTTTTTATCACTATGATGGTAAACCAAGTGGTCCTGAGCATTGGCGTGGTCCCATTGGAAAGCAGATCAAGGAGTCTTTGTCTGAGCTTCCAGTTGTCGCCTTCCAGCCAGTCAGTTTCCCTGATTTCCCTGTGTTTAATGATGAAGTGGAGAAAGATCTGTCCTGGGATCAGAAATACCTGTATAGGATTTGCAAAGGAGTTATCACAGGTGTTGTTGAAGTTGACTTGGCTGCTATTGAGCCAGGTCCTCCCTGTGTGTCAAGGTGGAACACCTTATGGAGTAGAATCCTCAGGCTGTATGTAGCAACATCAAGACCCAGCCATGAGTTGAAAAGAATTGTCATTACAATAATAAAGTTCAGTGCTCCAATGTGGTTTTACATCAAGATACACCCTTACGTAACACACGGCTCAAGGAACGTATTCCAGTCCCTGTTATATATGAAACACCTGAATAGTGAGGAGGAGACGATAGTGAAGAAGGCTGTCCAGAGAAATGCATACTTCGCCCACACAGATCAACTTCTTCTTGGTATGTGTGCAGATGAGGACATGACTGTTAGAGAAAAAGCTGTCTCAATGATAAGAAAAATTAGAGAGGAGAATCAGCAAAAGGAAGAATGCACTGGCAGATCTGAAGAGGAGGAGGAAGATTCTGATGCTGCTGTTGACGAGAATTTGTTAAACTATACTGATGAGGAGGGTAAAGATGGAGATGGGAATGAGGATGTGCCTCCTGTAGTCAACATGAGAAAGGTGGTGACTCCGAAACTAAAGTGGCAAGCAAAAACTATCATTCCATGATTAACTGGAGGAATGAACTCAAGACTGAGCCTCCTTACATTGCTTCTCTGTCAAATCTACAGGTTAATGACATTCTTGAGACACCATTAGTGGTGCCCAAGTGGCCAAACAGCAATCAGGCGGTCGAGAGAGGCATAAAAGTGATGACTGAAGCTTGCACTGAAGTGACGGGATACGAATTGAGAGATGGATATATTAGGCAAAGATTATTGCCTAGGAAAATGATGCCAAGGTTCCGCACAAAAAAGAATTTCAATATGAACTTGTAATGATTTTCTATACGGTGTACCTGTAAAATAACATGTGAATTAAATCGATGTCACCCATGTAAAATTTATCATTATCCTGGAAAACATTAAATGACCTAATTTTTGGTATACACTAAAAGTTGACAAAAAGTCGTTCGCGATGCGGCAGGGTAAGTATGCATGAAATGGCATGAAATTTTGCACAGGTGTTTGTTACAGCCATACAAACGATGCCTGAAAAGTGCAGCCTGCAACTCAAATAAAAGTGTTTTTTCCCTGCCCCCTATTGTACTCGTACTGTATTACAATAATATTCTATTCTATCATTAGCCTTATAATCCCACAACTGAAAACCATTCGAAAAGCGATTACGGTAACATCTTTTGAACGAAAGAAAGAGAAAGTCATTGCTTTCGTCACAATTTTATCCCACTTTCCACTGTAATACGTACATCATTTCAGCAAAAATATTACATTTCCATGTTCTCAGAAATAAATGGTAGTTTTGTTGAAACGTAATGTACAATATTCAATATTAAAATGCAAAAATAGCTATAAAAACAATTAATACACCCATAATGTACTGGCTGGCATCTCCAATTGTCCCTGCTCCCGCGTCCAAGGTCACCACTCCTCTACCTCCTCTGCCTCCTCCACCCCCTCTGCCTCATCCCCGTCACTACTGCCGACAACGAACACAAGTGTTTTGTGAATAACTGCACCTCCACTTCCTATGTACAGTACTGAACTGTACTGTACTGTGCATTTTTACAAACAATAAACATTGCAAGAAAAGTTATTAAAAAAAAGAGATAAAAATTTCACTTTACTGTACAGTACCTCTCCTCGGCGACAGGACTGGGGTCATCGGGCTCATCGTCACTCAATTCCATAACGGGTGGTGAAGTGGGGGCAACGGTGGATTCAGCTGCTTCCTCACTGCCGCCAGTGATTGGTGGTGATAAATCTCTCCTTCGGTGATCAAAGAACATGGTGATGGGGAGTTGTCGTCTCTTTCTTTCATTTCTTCCATGATGTTTTTGTATGGAGCGAAACCGTCATCCATCCCTCGCATGAATTTCAGGACACGCACCATGGAGGGGTCCATACTATAGGCCAGGTTTTACAGTGCATCAATATTCCTGGTCATCTCCCCCAACTTCTCCAACGTTATTTCTTGGTGCTCTTCCTCATCCTCTTTCCCTTTCTCTTCCTCTTCCTTGCCTGAGTCTACTAACTCCTGTAGATCCTCCTTGGTCAGCTCAGTGTCGTGCTCTTCAATTAGCTCCCTAATCTCGTCCTCTGCCATGTCCTGGAAGCCTTCAGCAGCCACTTTCCTTGACAGTGCCAGGATCTTTCTGAATATTTTCATTAAAATCCATCAAAATCATTTTCCTTGTCATCGTCTTAAGCACCAAACAGCTCCTCCCAGTCTTCTCCTTGAACAGGGCGAGGGTACATGTTTTTCGAATCGTTTTCAATTAAAAAAATGTTACAGCACATGTATATTTTACCTAAACTGTGCCTGAATGAATATATTCTCAGAAATAAATAGTAGTTTGGCTGAAATGTGATGTATTTCAATGTAAAATAGGATAAAATACATGACGAAAACAAAAGACTTTACCTAACCTTCCAATGTTCAAGAGATGTAACTCGTTTTTTTAATAGTTTTCGGTTAAAACACTGTTATATTACAATGATATTATATTCATACTGTGCTTGATATACTACATTCACGGAAATGTAATATTTTTGCTGAAATGACGCACATATTAGTGGAAAGTGGGATAAAATCGTGACGAAAACAATGACTTTCGCTTTCTTTCGTTCAAAAGATGTTACCGTAATCGCCTTTCAAATGGTTTTCAGTTAAAAAACTATTGCATCACAAGTGAATTAGGATAGAATATTATTGTAATACAACAGTTTTTTAACTGAAAACCATTCGAAAAGCGATTACGGTAACATCTTTTGAACGAAAGAAAGCGAGTCATTGCTTTCGTCACTTTCCACTGTAATACGTACGTCATTTCAGCAAAATATTACATTTCCATATTCTCAGAAATAAATAGTAGTTTTGCTGAAACGTAATGCATTTCAATGTAAATTAGGATAAACTACATGAAAACAAAAGACTTTACCTAACCTTCCGATGTTCAAGATATGTTACTCGTTTTTTTAGTAGTTTTCGGTTAAAATACTCTTATATTAGTGATATTCTATTCATACTGTGCTTGATATAATACATTCACGGAAATGTAATATTTTTGCAACTACAATGCTGATGTCAACACAAGCGTGGTTACAGCGAGACTGACTGAGTGAGGGAGAGCTGTGCGTGTGTGTGTGAGGTTGCAGGAGCGGGCGGTGTCCCGTGTTCGGTGCCGCGTGCAAGTTGAATGGCGCGCGATTTGAATGTACTTCAATTACTTCAATGTACAGAATATTCCTCCGGCGGGGCAATCCGCATATTTGCAAATCCGTGTATTATAAACCCGCTTATGTTAAGGGCCGACTGTATTAGCCTTGCTACGAAAATGGAGGTTTTAATCTCTCGAAGTCTTAGTGACTTGCCACACTCCTCCTCCCCACTACCCACCACACACTCTCTCCACCTCTGCCCATCAGTGAGTACAATACAAAATGAGTTAGGTTATTTATATTTTTGGATGTATAATATATACAGTTGTACCCCACTTAACGTGGTCAATAGAACCCAGAGGGTCCCGTGTTAAGTGAAATCCGCGTTAAATGAACAACAGAACATATGGGATTAATTCCAATAGAAACCAGCCCGACCCCCAAACTCCACTTTTTGAAGACGCATAACTATGTTGTAGTAAAAATAACATCTTAATTTTATGATGGTACATGCACACAATTAATACTTAAGAGAAATAGAGAAATACAGTCGCCAAGTTAATGTCCATTCAAATAATGGACTCAACTCCCTCCCCCTCTCACACTACACTCGCTGGCTCTTCCCTCTCTGAGAAATTTTGGGGGGAAAACCAGGTATAGTAATAAATAATTCCTCAAACTAAAGTTAGGATAATATAATTGACATTGCTGGATTCCTTGTAAGACCAGGAATATTTTGAATACAAATGTCATATATTTTTCACAAAAGATAACATATTTACTCAGAATAAACTTTACATCTAAAATTTGTATGTCTAATGCAAAATCTATGATGTTTATATTCAAAATGATCACCAAATTGTAAGAATTCCAGCAATGTAAATTATATTCTGGCCGGATAATTTGTATGAATTTTATGAGCTAAAACAAATATCTTCAGTTAATAAAAAAAAAAAATATTCTTCACGACACTATCTGTCAATCAAAGTACTCCACCTTGCCTTCCCCCTCTTCCAACCGTGCGGTCAGTCCCAACCCTCCCCCCCACCCCCCAGCAATCCTCCCTTCAAGAGTTTTTAACATTTAGTATTAAATAATACCTCAGATTAAAGTTAGGATAATATAATTGACATTGCTGGATTCCTTGTAAGACCAGGAATATTTTGAATATAAATGTCATATATTTTTCACAAAAGATAACATATTTACTCAGAATAAACTTTACATCTAAAATGTGTATGTCTAATGCAAAATCTATGATGTTTATATTCAAAATGATCACCAAATTATAAGAATTCCAGCAATGTAAATTATATTCTGACCGGGAAATTTGTACAGTATTACCCCGCCTAACGCGGTTTCACTTAACGCGTTTTATCATATACGCGGTGCCTCGCCAGAGCTGAACTTTCACTTAACACGGATTTTTTCCACATATACGCGGTGAGTGTCCGGCTCGAGAGCTATTTTTAGATTTGCCCCACCCCTGCCTGACTGCCTGTTTTAGCTCATAAAATTCATACAAATTACCCGGTCTGAATATAATTTACATTGCTGGAATTAGTATAATTTGATGATCATTTTGAATATAAACATCATATTTTTGCATTAGACATACAAATTTTAGATAAAAATTTTTCTCAAATTAACTATGTTATCTTTTGTGCAAAATATATGACATATATATTCAAAATATTCCTGGTCTTACAAGGAATCCAGCAATGTCAATTATATTATCCTAACTTTAATCTGAGGTATTATTTAATACTAAATGTTAAAAACCCTGGAAGGGAGGATTGGTGGGGGGTGGGGGGGAGGGTTGGGACTGACCGCGCGGTTGGAAGAGGGGGGGAGGCAAGGTGGGGTACTTTGATTGACAGATAGTGTCCTGAAGATTATTTTTTTTTTTATTAACTGAAGATGTTTGTTTTAGCTCATAAAATTCATACAAATTACCCGGTCAGAATATAATTTACATTGCTGGAATTCTTATAATTTGGTGATCATTTTGAATATAAACATCATATATTTTTCATTAAACATACAAATTTTAGATAAAAATTTTTCTCTAGGTAACTATGTTATCTTTTGTGCAAAATATATGACATTTATATTCAAAATATTCCTGGTCTTACAAGGAATCCAGCAATGTCAATTGTATTATCCTAACTTTAGTTTGAGGTATTATTTATTAAAATTTAGTGGTTTTCCCCCAAAAATTTCTCTGAGAGGGAAGAGCCGGCAGTGTAGTGTGAGAGGGAGTTGAGTCCATTATTTGAATGGACATTAACTTGGCGACTGTATTTCTCTATTTCTCTTAAGTATTAATTGTGTGCATGTACCATCATAAAATTAAGATGTTATTTTTACTACAACATAGGTATGTGCCTTCAAAAAGTGGAGTTTGGGGGTCGGGCCGGTTTCTATTGGAATTAATCCCATATGTTCTGTTGTTCACTTAACGCGGATTTCACTTAACGCGGGACCCTCTGGGTTCAATTGACCGCGTTAAGTGGGGTACAACTGTATGAATTTTATGAGTTAAAACAAATATCTTCAGTTAATAAAAAAAAAAAAATATTCTTCACTGTAACAGATGGTCGGTCGGTCCCTCCCTCCCCCCACCAACCGTCTCACCAGATGTGTGGGAAAACCAGAATATTTACCTTTTAGTAATAAATAATACCTCAAACTAAAGTTAGGATAATATAATTGACATTGCTGGATTCCTTGTAAGACCAGGAATATTTTGAATATAAATGTCATATATTTTTCACAAAAGATAACATATTTACTCAGAATAAACTTTACATCTAAAATTTGTATGTCTAATGCAAAATCTATGATGTTTATATTCAAAATGATCACCAAATTATAAGAATTCCAGCAATGTAAATTATATTCTGGCTGGGTAATTTGTATGAATTTTATGAGCTAAAACAGGCAGTCAGGCAGGGTGGCGGGTGGGGCGAATCTATAAATAGCTCTCGAGCCGGACACTCACCGCTTATATGTGGAAAAAACCCGTGTTAAGTGAAAGTTCAGCTCTGGCGAGGCACCGCGTATATGGTAAAACGCGCTAAGTGAAACCGCGTTAGGCGGGGTAATACTGTACTATTTTATATAAAAATTCCATTGAATTCATGTATATGTGATGTATTTTATGGGGTAAAGGGAGGCTGGGGAACATAACTTGTGTATTTTATCTATTTCTTATGGGGGAAATTGATTCCGTTAACGGATTGTATTTTTCAAGAACGTAACTACGACGTTAAGCGAGGACTTACTGTATTGTAATGATTTTTTCACAACTTTTATAGTTACATTACAAAGAACAATATACAAGGCGGCTGGACTAGGGAGTCGGCGATGTAGTTATAGCCGAAGCCTTGGTTATAGCCCACTACCTCCACACAAGTTCATGTATTAGCCCCTTAGTTTTTATATAAATGTGGGGTAGTACAGTACATTAATTTTATGTAACTTTCCACTAGCTATGAGGCTCATGTTCAGAGCACGTGATAAGGTGTGCCCATGGGAAGTCGCGTCACTTGGTGCTGAGCTAAGGATTAAGTAACCGGCTCTCTGGCCACCTATTGCGGGCTATATAAGATAGTGTCCTCATTTAACACTCATAGCTACAGTGATTAAGTTACGGTGATAATCCTTTTTGAAAGTGTACATAGAAACCTTTTATAATAAAAACAAACAAAAGGAACATATTGGATTTCACAACAGAAGACCAATAAACCTTGAACTATATACAGTATAGTCTCGATTTACGCGGATTTGGTTTACGCGTTTGGTCATTTACGCGGCACCTTGCCAGACCGACAATTTTTATTTACACGGTTCATTCCATCATTTACGCGGGAAATGGCGCGGGCAGGGTGTGCACAAGGTCGCCCAGTCAACAAAACATTACCGAGTTCTTCACCCGCCACCCACCGCAGCTGGGCCAAGTCAGTGATAGTGATAGGGAGGATATGGACTTTGAGGGGTTTGACAAAGAGGCCCTGCAAGCCTCTGTGGTGGATAGTGATACAATTGATACAAGCAGTACAAGTGAGGGCCAATAATCTACCCTCTGCCTCGGAACCAACCCCCCATCCCCGTGTGCCCAGCCATCTTTTCTACTTACGTAAGTGTTAAAAAACCTAATATTATTGATATTTCTCTTAAATATTAATTATGTGTGCAAACCATCATAAAATTAAGATGTTATTTTTAATACAACATACATATTGTGTCGGAAAATGTGTAGTTTGGGGGTCGGCCCAGTCTCTATTTCAATTAATCCCATATGTTCTGTTACTTCGTTTACGCGGACCTCCACGGGTTCAATTGACCGCGTAAATGAAGACTATACTGTACTTTAGTACGTCTAGAATATAAGGTAACATGCTTCACAAGTGACTTTTACAAGTGGTGACAACCCAGGAAGATTGTTACATATATGACAGCTTCACAAGTACAGTAGTTGTTAATTTATTTTTTATTTATTTTTTTTAAGGGGATTAGCCCACCCAGGCACAGGTCACTGACCCACATCGGGGCCTTGGGAGGGGGGGGGGGCAAAATGTAATAATAATAATACAGTAATACATAGTAAATAAAATTTATAATAAAAAGTAAAATAAAAAAATAATAACAATAGTAATTATAACAACCTCAGATACACAGTTGGTAAAGGTAGAGATATTATGTTCACCCCATTACTGTGTTATACTGTTACTAAGAAAGTAATACCCTGTAGTTACAATCACTTCTAACACGTACACACCCATGGTCTTCATTTTTCTTGTTTTATATTATATTTTATTTAATTCAAAGCCATATTAGAGAACTGTAATGATTTTTCAATAACCTTTATAGTTACATTACAAGTAACAATGCCCCGCGATAGTGCATTATACCTGCGAAAGTGAGGAAATGCATGAATTTAAATGATGGGTACTTTTCAAACCTACCACAAAAGTGGTGAGTCTACTGTATTTCGGTAAGCGTTAGGCGCGGGTCGGGTCGTGTTGAGTCTCTGTAGCATAGCGTGTTCAGCACTCGGGTCTTTGTTGTTCGAGCGGCAGAAATTGGAGAGTGATTACATAAGATCATCAAGATCGTCTTATTGATGTGAAGTGTAAATCGATTTAGGATTTTTAAAGCTAGATGCGATTGTATTTTTTGAAAACTCAATCTGCACTGAGTTGGAGATACAGCCCAGGTCAAGAGGCATACAACCACAAAACCATTGCCATATGACCAAACTTTTATTTTAATTTTTTATGGAGTTGTGGTCATGGCTGTGATAAAGGCCAACCAGGGAGTGTAGTACTGTGCCTTTAGTTAAATCAGTTCAAAGCATCATCAGTGACTGCGGAAGAGGTTGTAAATAACTTAAAGTGAATACAAATTGGCAAGCAAGCTGGAAAGGCACCACTGCCAGCTGAAACCAAGTCGTGTTATAGGTGCCACATTGACTTTATATTTTATTTTGTTTGTGCTTTCTCATGGACTGAAACTGTGCCTATAATACACCATTCAAAGGGAGATACAGTGTACACAGTGATAGCACAAAGAGATATAGTCGTCGATGAGAACGGGTAAAGAAAGTACAGTGGGGTATGCTATAACGAACGGATCCTACTACGAATATTCCTATAATGAACGGTTTTACCTATAAAATTGAGAATGCTATAACGAACGAAACTCCTACAACGAACATTATTTAAAAAAAAAAAAATTATTATTATTATTTTTTTTTTTACTAATTTATTGTTTTTTATTACAAATATTAATGATATTCTTTATTTCAGGGGTTTAGATGCATATTTATGCACTTTTTTACAATTTTTACAATTTTATATTACATTTTTCAGTATTAAGTGGTTGTATTTGGGGGCCTGGGACGGATTAATCCTATAACGAACGAATGCTATAACGAACAAGGTTCTAGAACCAATTAGATTCGTTATAGCATACCCCACTGTATAGGGAAATACTAGTCAAGATAAAAAATAAATAAAATCAACAAGCTTGGCTTTCCTTAAAGGCATTCTATTACCGCCCCAAAGAAAGTTTTATTTTATTTTTTTGTGTTTCTAAAGGACTGAGTGGGTGTATAAAATCTGTTATTCATAACAAAATCCAGAGTACTATCGTGCACCAAAGTTGTGTCCACTACCCAACCACAGTGAGGATTTGAATAGCCTTGAGTCTGAAGTTTCGAAACAGCTGGGGGAAATGCTATGGTCGGCCAACAGATGTAGCCCACTGTAGTGTGTGGGGGGGAATAGAGGAGGTGGGGGTTAGTCTAGTAACAGGCTGTGTTGGTGGAGCATAACATCATGAATTCCGCAATCACTGATAACATTAAGAATGTCATGAAGATATTTAATATTATTAAGCATGGTGAGAGATGTGTAAAGGGTAAATAAAAGCACTACAACGACCATATCTCTGCCGTTCATGGCTACGACGGTGAGACTGATGGGCACACCAGAAATTAATTCTCCGTGACTACCAGAAGTGGTAGTCACGGAGAATACACAAGTTGTTGCCACAGTTGGCACCACCCACACCAGGGGAAGGAGATGATGTCGAACACTGAAACATGCCGAGGTCTCATTCCTACCATCGTTGTCACCAACAGGTAAGTCACATTAATTTGTCAGCATAGCCCATGTCGTCCTTATACTATTGCAGGGTGTCCCATGAGTGACAGCAGATATTTGTAGAGAAAGAATATGTGATATTGAGCCACAACGTCTCTATCTCCATCCGTTTCCCTCTATCTATAATAAAAAGTGTAACCCTACTCAGAAAAAATAATGAATGGGCCCTCCAAACAAATTAAGGAAGAGGTGCACCCCACCCAAATAGGGATGGGCCCTCCATTTCCTTTCGCCTTCATTTCTCCACATCCTTTCCCCCCTCCCATCGCTCCAGTCACCCCAACCTACCACCCAATACCGTGCAGTGGGCAGGCCACACTTTCTCTCCTCGTAAAAGTCTGTTCCGTTTAACCCACATTCTTTCACTAAACCTTCTTCCCCCTTTCCTATATTTCGCTATCGGTATCTCCCACCTCGACTCCGCCATTTGTAATGGTTGCCTTGCGTAATTTGTAAAATCCACCACACGACTAAACGTAAACCGAAAAATCCATATATGTATAGAAGGTTTATACTCAGAATCACATACAGTTGGGTCTTCATTTACGCGGTCAATTGAACCCGCGGAGTACCGCGCAAAACGAGAAACACGTGAATGAAATAACAGAACATATGGGATTAATTGAAATAGAGACTGGGCGGACCATCAAACTCCATTTTTTCCGACACAATACGTATGCACACACAATTAATAATTAAGAGAAATATCAATAATATTAGGTTTTTTAACACTTACATTAGTAGAAAAGATGGCTGGGCACAGGGGGATGGGGGGTTGGTTCCGAGGCACAGGGCAGATTATTGGCCCTCACCTGTATCACTTGTATCAATTGAATCACTATCCACCAGAGAGGCTTGCAGGGCCTCTTTGTCAAACCCCTCAAAGTCCATATAAGTCCATATCCTCACTATCACTATCACTGACTTGGGCCGGCTGTGATGGGTGGCGGGTGGAGAACTCGGTAATGTTTTGATGACTGGGCAACCTTGTGCGCACCCTGCCCATGCCGCTTCCCGCGTAAATGACCAAATTTGCCACGTAAATCAAGCATTTCAATTCTGGCAAGGCACCGCGTAAATGACAAAAAACGTAAACCAAAACCGCATAAATCCAGACTCAACTGTATTCTTTCACCTCTATAAATATCTGCTGTAATTAGTGGGATACCCTATTATAATTATATGACAGTTGTTATATGAGCTCCTTAGTTAACTTCACCATAAAAATATGGTGTTTGATGTGCTATGCGTTTGCCGCACGTTACCTTACTTGGTTATGTTACACCCCCAGTTGCATCCTGGGAGTTTGGGTTGGGTAATGTAGTATTTTGAGCAGAAACGGAATTCAGAGCGACTCAATGAAAATGAAGAAAAATGTTTTTATATAACGAACCCTAACGTAATGTAACCTATTACAGTTATATGTAATCTGGGATGAACATGTCATTGCTGAAAATTGTCAAAGAAATATGTAAAGTAGTGGAAAACCATATATTTTGATTATCGGCGAGGCTAACTACCTATAAACAATTAATATTTGACGATTGGCAAAAGTCCTGGGAAAATGAACCAACAGGTCATAAGCTAAAATGATCAAATCATCAGTTTATCCTTGGTCACCATCAAAACATTCCTCTCAACATCACGAAACTATTCTGAATCGTCTAAGAATTGGGCATACGCGATTGACGCATGGCCAACTCGTGTATTCCCCTAATGGAGCCCCATCTATATGCTCCAACTGCCGAACACAAACAGCAGTCCAACATATTCTCATTGAATGCCCTATTTATAATCGGTATCGTACAATGTGCTTCACTGACCCTACAATGTAAGATATTTTAGCAGAGACCCCAAAAATTTCCCTAAGTTCAGTTTTGACCTTTTTGAAATACTGTAATCTCCTCCAAACAATATACAGTAACACTAAATTATAGAAACACAAATATATGTTAACTAATCCCTCTGGCCAGCCCTAGGAGAGACTCAAATGGGTGTCAGTGGTCTGGTTAAACTAAAACTTGATGATGATGATTATCGGCGAATGTTCACTCTACAGTCGCAGGGGTGGTGGTGGAGGTTTGGGGGTGGGGGGAGGAGGATCCACTTGCAGTTCACTATGAATACATGAAATAGGAAGGGTTTCTTGGGCAGTTGATCCAAAAAGATTTACCAAAACGTTATGTCAAAGTAATAATACTTAACCTAGGTGTTACTAATACCATTAATTTACTCTAGTATATAAAAACCTGCATCATTTACCACAACGTAATATTACTCTGGCATTTCAGATATGCCTGCAGGACGAGCAAATTCGTCGGCAGTGATTGCTGAGCGAGGCCAAACCATCGGGATGTGGAGAGCCGGGGCAACTGTGCCGAACATTGCTGTGAGCATCAAGACGATTAGGAGGTGGATCCGCCGGTGGGAGGAAGAGGGCTCAGTGGAGACGAAGCCTCGAAGAGGGAGGCCACGAGTAACGTCGGCAAGGATGGACGCCATAATCGTGGCAGCTGCAACGGCATATCCAATGCGAACATCAGTGGAGCATACAAGAAATCTGGGCCTCAACTGCCATCACATGACGACGAGACGCCGACTTCATGAAGCCGGGATCGACTGCCATATTCCAGCTCACAAAGGGTGGCTAACACCTACTCACAAGGAGTGTCGACTCGGCTTTGCATTGGAACACCTTCCACATAGAGAAGAATACTGGAGAACCATTATATTTACCGATGAAACGGTGTTCAGGTCAGTGGGAGCCGAAGCAAGGCAGTGCTGGCGGCCCCCCAACACACGCTACCATGAGAAACACATTCAACATCGCGCAGTGAGTGGTAGGGTGTCAGTGTCATTCTGGGGGTGGATGTGGGCACATGGGCCAGGTGAACTGGTCAAGATCAATGGCCGTTTCACTGGTGAGCAGTATGTAGACATCCTGGAGCAAGTGCTAATTCCTACAGTCCGGGCTATGGCAGTTCCAGCCCCCCACACTATCAGGCTGGTTCATGACAACAGTCCCATTCATACCAGCAACATAGTGAAGGACTACCTCCAGGATCACCCTGAAATTGAGGTCATCGACTGGCCAACACTAGGATGTGATATTAATCCGATTGAACATATTTGGGCCATGATGAAACGTGATTGGGATATTGGGGAGCAGCGAACCTGTGCAGCAATAGAGGCCAAAGCTTACGACGTGTGGGAGAGTATACGTCGACGACCAGGGGTGTGCCTGAAGCTGGTCGACTCCATCCCTAATCGCCTTGATGAAGTCCTGAATGCAATGGGTGGCTGGACCAAATACTAAGATGTGTGTATTGGTGTATTGTTTGGATTTTAGTATTGTTTGTAAATACAATTAATATATATTAACTCACCTACAGTGTTATCTTAAATCCATGTCCTTAATGATGTCTTAAACTATATCTCATGAAAATTCATAACAAAGTAGCTTAACAGCCACAAATTATGTATTGTGTGGTATACAATGATCTGTATGACACGTCGTGGAATGTGTTGTCTTATAACACAATATAATTATATAGTTACAATTGCTACCATCATTGAAATGCTCATGATGTTCAGCACACAATATTAACGGTAACTGAGCACACTCCAAAATATATGAAGCTTGCATATTGTGGTGGGGTGTTTAAACACTGAAACTTGGAAGAATTGGAACTAGATTAAGTCTGAATACTATTTTACAATACTGATAACTTTTTCACTCAACTCTTTTTAACATAAGTATATAATTATATAATATTGCATATTATCACAAATATTTATTAGGCAAAGGATGGGTGGAATATAAATAAATATTACCATAATCTCTTTGTCGGAATAACAACAAAATTGTGACGTGGTCGCTGAGTAAAACTAGCTGACCAAGGCCCTTCACCCTGATCCTTGCATATTTCACTTTTATCCTTAATATATTCCATTCTTTAAAGTATCATTGTGACCTGAGTGGCAATAAGCACCCAGGGCACTGCACCTGTTCCATGAATTCGTAACTATAAAGAAACAACTGTAAGACAAAACGTAGTTAAAAAGGCAGCTTGAAATTATGGTGGTATAAATAATAAATAAACCTGCCTCTCATCCAGCCCCCACCTCCTCTATTCCCCCGCACACACACACACACACTACAGTGGGCGACATCTGTTGGCCGACCATAGCATTTCCCCCAGCTGTTTTGAAACTTCAGACTCAAGGCTAAAGGAAACCTCACTGTGGCTGGGTAGTGCACACGACTTTTGTGCACAATAGTACATAGAGATAGCACATAAATACCGACAAACGCCGAAGTGAACTGAAAAAAAGAGGAAAAACAGAAGACAACTCTAAAGGCAACAGGGGAGGTTAAAACCAGCAGAGAGCAGCTAAGTGCAGTAATACCTCGCTTTACGCGGTCAATTGAACCCACGGAGGCCCACGTAAAGCGGAAAACGCGTAAAGTGAACAACATAACATATGGGAATAATTGAAACAGAGACTGGGCCGACCCCCAAACTCCACTTTTTCAGACACAATACCTACATTGTAGTAAAAATAACTTCTTAATTTTATGATGGTATGCACATACAATTAATAATTAAGAGAAATATCAATAATAGTAGGTTTTTTAACACTTACATTAGTAGAAAAGATGGCTGGGCACACGGGGATGGGGGGTTGGTTCCGAGGCAGAGGGCAGATTATTGGCCCTCACCTGTATCACTATCCACCAGAGAGGCTTGCAGGGCCTCTTTGTCAAACCCCTCAAAGTCCATATCCTCACTATCACTATCACTGACTTGGGCTGGCTGTGGTGGGTGGCGGGTGAAGAACTCGGTAATGTTTTGATGACTGGGCGACCTTGTGCGCACCCTGCCCGCGCCGCTTCCTGCGTAAATGATGGAATGTAGCGCGTAACTAATAATTGCTGGTCTGGCCAGGTGCAGTGTAAATGACCAAACGCATAAAGGAAATCCGCGTAAATCGAGACTATAATGTACAGTGACCCCTCGTTTAACGAACACTTCGGTTAACGTAATTTCGATAAACGAACTGCCTTCCATAAGGATCTTCAATTCGGTTAACGAAAAAAAATTCGGTTAACGAAGTTCTTACGAACCGACCTCAACATGTTTTCACTTGCACTGACCGGGCAACCAGCTTTAGTATCAGTCCGCCAATACATTAATCGGTTCTAGGGCTTAAATTCCTTACTAATTTAGTAAATATCAAGAAGTTTATACTATTCAATAGTTTTAAAAGTTTAATATTCAATTTTTTAGTAATTTTAACAATTATTGAACATAAGTGAAGGTAAAGTGACTAGTTTAATGCGCGGCATCCAGCCTCATAACACAGCAAACAGGAATTAGTCTCTCTCTGTTTTCACTGGAGGTAACATCTTGCTTGAGACTCTCTTCAACTAAATGCTTTTTTTCTGTGTTTCCAAGCAAATTATTGGTCATTTTGAAATATATTTTACATATTGACAATATATAATGCAGTGCAGTGTTGATTTAAAGAAAATAATCTTGAATTACACCAGAGCTAAAATTTTATGGGTGAAATGGTACGCCATGGGGTGACTTCTCTTCCACCCCAATGCCTTCTCTTCTTCCTTCTCCTCCACCCCCATTCTAAATCCCATCATCATCATCATCATCCAGGAGCCTTCTACATACACACCTCAAAGTAAGTGAACTTTTCTACCATTTTTGTTGAATTTAGGAAATTTTCGGTGAGCTGGAACCAATTACCCAAAAACCCATTGAAACAATGGTTTCGGTTAACGACGACCTTCTGGAGCGGATTGAGTTAGATTACGGAGAATCACTGTATTGTAATATATTAAACACACTGCAAGTATTTTCGGACTGTTTACACCAGCTATTCTAATTCAGCAGTGTTTCATTAGGATTTGAGTGAAAAAGATTACGTACTTACTACAGTACATACATTTATTACAGAATATATATACAGTCATGCGCCGGTTAACGTCCGACCGAACAACGTCCGATGGCATATACATCCGTGCCCCCGCCCCCCCCCAAAAAACGTGACGCCTGCTGGACCACCACTCCACGACCCCCTGACGGAGACACGATGATCCTCCCCATACTGGTCAGATATTATGTGTTAAAGGAATATGCTTCCTTACTTAGGCTTTTTTAAGCATTTGCCTACAGGTGAAATGTTAACCTACATCTATTGAGGATAAAATCTTTCACCTACAAATTGACAATAACACATTTGCTGTAATCAGACATATCTAGTTGCCTCAACAATTGCAACCCGAGTTGCAATTGGGGTTGCAATTTCAAATTCTGTGGCATTACTAAAAATAGTAAAGTTTCTGGTGCACTCTAAGATTAAGAGAGAAAACGGAGGACTCAGGCGTCCTGATGTGAGAGAAAACGGACTCGTATGACGGGGGACCAAATAAAAAAAGCATAGCTACATGTTTTGTGGACTACAGTATTAAGCGTACCATTTTTCATCACTTTGAAATAAACCTTGCCATGTCTATGTGTGTTTATGATATTTACCATAACATTATACAGTGACCCCTCGTTTAACGAACGCCTCGGTTAACGAAATTTTGGTTAACGAACTGCCTTCCATAAGGATCTTCAATTCGGTTAACGAACAAAAATTCGGTTAACGAATTTCTTACGAACCGACCTCAACATGTTTTCGCTTGTACTGACCGGGCAACCAGCTTAAGTATCAGTCTGCCAATACATTAATCGGTTCTAGGGCTTAAATTCCTTACTATTTTAGTAAATATCAAGAAGTTTATACTATTCAATAATTTTAAAAGTTTAATATTCAATGTTTTAGTCATTTTAACAATTATTGAACATAATTGAAGGTAAAGTGACTAGTTTAATGCGCGGCATCCAGCCTCATAACACAGCAAACAGGCGTTAGTCTCTCTGTTTTCACTGGAGGTAACATCTTGCTTGAGAGACTCTTCAACTAAACGCTTTTTTTCTGTGTTTCCAAGCAAATTATTGGTCATTTTGAAATATATTTTACATATTGACAATATATAATGCAGTGCAGTGTTGATTTAAGGAAAATAATCTTGAATTACACCGAGAGCTAAAGTTTTATGGGTGAAATGGTGCCATGGGGTGACTTCTCTTCCACCCCAATGCCTTCTCTTCTTTGTTCTCCTCCACCCCCATTCTAAATCCCATCATCATCATCCAGGAGCCTTCTACATACACACCTCAAAGTAAGTGAACTTTTCTACCATTTTTGTTGAATTTAGGAAATTTTCGGTGAGCTGGAACCAATTACCCAAAAACCCATTGAAACAATGGTTTCGGTTAACGAACTTTTCGGTTAACGAACGACCTTCTGGAACGGATTGAGTTTGTTAACCGAGGGGTCACTGTACAGTCAACCCTCGCTTTACGCTGTCCCACATTCTGCGTTTCCACGTTTACGCGGTACCCTGCCGAAACCGGAATGCTCACATTCCGTGGTGCGTGTACCCCTTTATGCGGAGGGTGTCTGGCTTGACGCTATTTTTAGATTTGCCCCTCCCGCCTGCTCCCGCCTCCGCAAGCTGAGCGGTAAGGTTGCGCAGTGCATGTCTCTGTTGCGTTATGAGTGACGTCATATGACGTATCGGACTGTGATTGGCCATGCATCACTACCTCCCTCTGCTGCTAGCTGTAATTGGTTTAAAGTAATATGACGTGTCCACCCGGGGGAGGGAGGGAGGGAGGAAAGACGACGCTTGACCTAGCCACGGCAGTTTCATCCCTCCAGGCCACACCGTGTAATCGTGCATCCATTGTTCTGTAAAATGGCTTCCGCCGGACCACCGCCCACAGAGAGAAACCTTTCCTTACCTGGACGCAGCCGCCCTAAGCCAAAGGAGACACAACGTTCCTTAAGCTACGAGGTGAAGTACAAGATCATCCAAGAGTTGGAGAAAGGAACAAGACAGGTTGATTTGGCGCGCCAGCATGGTGTGAACGAATCTACGATCCGGACGATAAAGAAGGATGCAGCCAAGATAAAGGAGCACATGAACATCACAAAGTCTACAGGTGCTTCTATGATCAAGTATTTCCACAACCAGGTGCTTCTCAGGACGGAAAAATTACTTGTGAGCTACTTAGTGCGTCAGGCGAGACGGAACATGGCGGTGGACACGCGCTCAGTTAAGGAGTACGCACGTGAACTGTATGCTGCAGTGTCACGAAAGATGGGAATTACAGAGCCCAAACCCTTTAATGCTTCCTTGGGGTGGTTACAGAGGTTTAAGAAGAGAAACAAGATCACCAATATCAACATTGGTGGTGAAGAAGCTAGTACTGACCGTGTTGCGGCTAGGGAATTTCCTCCGCTTTTACGTGAGATTATGGAGGAAGGACAGTTCACTGACGACCAGGTGTTTAACATAGACGAATCAGGTCTTTTTTGGAAAAAGCTACCTTCCAAGACCTTCGTTGTGAAGAATGCCAGTAAGATTCGGGGCCGGAAGTTGCAGAAGGAGCGCATCACCGTCCTGTTTACCACCAATGCCTCCGGTACCTGTAAGCTCAAGTTATCGGTGATCCACACAGCCCGCAAGCCGCACGCCTAAAAGAGCATGGACATGACTAAGCTAAATGTCCACTGGCTGACTGCACGTAAGGCGTGGATGTTCTCTACACTGTCCCTCTCCTGGTTTGATGACTGTTTCGTTCCCGATGTGAAGAAATTCTGTGACCAACAGAATGTGCCATTCAACATTTTGTTGCTGCTTGACAACGCACCAGGACACTCGCCCCTACTGTTGGATCGTCACCCCAACGTAAAAGTGGTCTTCCTTCCTCCCAACACTACGTCATTAATACAGCCCATGGACCAAGAATTGATCTGTAATGTGAAAGCTGCATTCTCTGCAAAGAAATTTAAGCTCCTGAACGACTATACCAACACCAAGGATGAGTTGCGTAACCTGGGTGACACCGATAGCAAGAGCGAAGACGACGAGGAACAACAGTTGGCAGAGCAAGAAGTTCTTGTGAAACACTTTTGGAGGAAATTCAACGTCAAGAAAGCTGTAGCAGTGGACCTTGCCAGAGAAGCTGCGCAGAATGTTACAGCTGCAGGCTTCTCCGAGACCACCAACGACGACATTATGGAGGTGATAAGGGATCCTGATGTGACTGCCGACGAGATGTTAGAAGACGATCACGTCAGTGAAGAGACAGGCGGTACGTCATCCCGAGAAGAACACAAGTTATCGCATGGCAATGTAAGGGGTGCCATCGAGTGTGTAGAGAAACTGAAGCTCTTCCTTTCCGACGACCCTGACGATAACTGGTATGAAGTCTTCACTACCCAGCTGTTGCAGGCTATGGAGCCCTACATCAAGGTGCATCACGACAACATCAACACTAGCCGTCAACAAAGCATTACCGAGTTCTTCGCCCGCAACCCACCACAGCCAGCCCAAGCCAGTAATAGTGACAGAGACAGTGATGGTGACTTTGAGGGATTTGTCAGGGAGGCCCTGATAAGTGTGGATGACAGTGATGGTGACTCACCTGAGGGCCAGTAGCCTGCCCTCTGCCTCGGAACCAGCCTCCATTCCCGTACTCCGACAAATCTCTTCTACTAACATAAGTGTTAAACCTAACCTTGATTTTTCCTAACATAACCTAACCTTACGTAAGTGATAAACCTTGATTTTTTCTAACCGAACCTACCATGACATATGTGTTAAACCATGATTTTTCTTTTACCTGGTACAGTATATTATTCTCTTATTGATATTTCTCTTCTATATTATGTGTGTGTGTGCATGCCACCATAAAGTTAAGATGTTATTTTTACTAAAACGTACGTATTGTGTCGTGAAAACGTGGAGTTTGGGGGTCGGCCCAGTCTCTATTTCAATTAATCCCATATGTTCTGTTGTTCACTTTACGCGTTTCCCGCTTTACGCGGGCCTCCGTGGGCTCAATTGACAGCGTAAAGCGAGGTTATACTGTATTTTAAAATTGAAGTCATGTATTGAATATTCTATAGAAAAAATTAAATTTTAAATGAATTATTTACGGTATAGTGCATTACTGGCCACTTCGGACACAAAGACGGGCAAAAAATAGCCCTCTTATCTCCCCTCCCCCTCTTACCCTGTGTCAGAGGGAAGCTTCTTGGTAAATAACCTTTGTTTGTTTATTTTCATTGTTTGTCTAATTTATCATGTTGTATCAAAGTAATATTACTAAAAGTTGTGTAGGTAGTCGGTAGTAGGCAGCTACCAAACAGGGAGATACTACCGCCTGGGAAGATATTGAAAGCATAATGTAATGTCTAATGGTAGACCTTGCTGCCATATGGCATCACGAAAATTGTGACCAAGTCCCAGGTTGCTGATCTATCTTTCTGCCTCATTTACACACAATTGTAGAGTTTCAATTGTTTCTCTTACCTTGCCAACACAAGATATATACAGTATATTGTTTCTTACTTTTGATCTTTTTTTCATTTTTGCATTTATTTATGGTTGGTTATTTAAAATAAGGCCAATTCACTTCAAATAATGGCATCAAATTTTACCGGCTGGTGTGGTGTAAATACTAGTGACGTCACTTACGCGTCTGTTATTTAACTGAAACTAATGTCAGTGTCGAGTAAAATTTTTCCATTTACTTGAAATAGATTTACCGATTTATTTGTTTATTTATTTATTGATAATATACTGTAATATATTAAACACACTGCAAGTATTTTCTTTAATTTATAAACTTGCTTCGCGACAAAGGGAGGCTATACCTGGTAGGTGAAGTTTACCTGATACATTTATGGTTGCATCATCATTAAGGATCAAATTCTGAATCAGATGACGTGTCTTCGGCTTCTTCATTCTCATCCTAAATTTAGCATGAAGAAAACTACCACTGTTGGTAGTTTCAAGAATTATCGCAGTCATTTACTGAATATTCTATGTAAAAAAATAAAATTTAAATGAATTATTTATAGGAGATAAGTATTATGATCAGTAAATATACCGGTATGCCTTACTGGCCACTTCGGACACAAAGATGGGCTAAAAATAGCCCTATCTCCACCCCCCCCCTTACAGTGGTCACTTTCCATTTTTTGTTTCGTCACTGGTAAATGGCGGCAGTGCATGATGATAGCTGTGTTTATTACCGGGGTATGTTGTTATTTTACGGTATGTTAGACAGGTTTATAATACAGTACATATATATTTATTATTTTAATATATCGGTATTCTTATTTTTAATCCAGCTTCCCAAACGTAAGTTTCAGTATAAAATAATTACATTTGCACTACCATTAACACATTAAACTAGTCACTTACCTTCAATTATGTTCAATAATTGTTAAAATGACTAAAAAATTGAATATTAAACTTTTAAAATTATTGAATAGTATAAACTTCTTGATGTTTACTAAAATAGTAAGAATTTAAGCCCTAGAACTGATTAATGTATTGGGGACAATCTAATAAGCTGGTTGCCCGGTCAATTGAAAGCGAAAACATGTTAAGGTCGGTTCGTAGAACCGTTATAGGCTTTTTTACGTTAACGAATTGAAGATCCTTATGGGCAATTTGCTTAAACCAATTACGTTAAGCAGTGTTAGATTAAGCGAGGTCACTGTATTCTTTATTTACAACAAGTTTAACTTAAAAACACGTGTTGACATTGTTTGAATCAGCATGGGGCCTAAGAGATCAAGAAAGCGATTTCAATACAAACCAAACGAAATCATAAAAAACATGAACAAGGCACTAGAACAATGCGTATATGCAAAAGAATATAGCATATAGACATAGGCTGCGTAATTGGTCTTACAGAAAGATAAAATTTAAAGAAGTGAAAGTGAGAGACAAATCTACAAGAGTGTTTAAAAATAGATATCCCTAATTGCAGAAACTGAGAAGTACTTCTCATCTGGATTAGGAAAAACAGATGAAAAGTGATTCAGTTTCTTAAATTCATTTATGAAAGAGCCGGGGAGATATCAGAATATTAAAGACAGATCAACCTTCAGGCACAGAATTTTGAAGATTTTAGACAACCAAAGGCTGGTTAAAAATTTAAAAAAGTGACATTTCAGAGTTGTTAGGCAATTGAAGCTGCTAGTGCTGATAAGGAAGGGGCAGCAAAATTTTGGTTGAATTTAATGAACTGATGGAAGAAGAAAATTCTTCTAAGAGTGTTCAATATGGACAGAAACTGGGCTGTTCTGGAAAAGATGCCCAAAAGAACATTCATCACCAGAGATGAAGCCCACCTCACTGAAACACCCGGACCATAATCCTCTCTTGGTGCCAATGTTTCAGGGGATTTCCCTGAAGCCCATCTTGTCTACCACTCTAAGCCCAGAGTGTTCAAACGCAGAAAATAAACAAAACCAAAGCTCGGGTTTATTGGAAGTCCAACACCGTGAGCACATGGGTGACAAGACAGCTCTTTTAATGAATGGGCTCTTGATGTGGCTTTGCCTCTGTCAAAGAAATCCCTAACACAAAATAACTCCCTTTAAAGGCTCTTCTCCTCATGGATATGCTCCTGGTCATGACCCTGAACTTTACCAGAACTTTGGAGTATCAGGTGGCTATGTGATATAAGCCTCCCAACACCATCAATTATACAGCCAGACAGAATGTGATCAACAACTTTAGAGATTGTACATGAAGAAAATGTTTAGGAGGTGTCATCAGGCAACTTCCAATGATCCTGAACTAACACTGAAACAGTTCTGAAGCAGACTAACTTATCTGACTGCAAAATTGATTTAATCCATCATGGCAAGAAGTCTCACTAGATCCCTCAATTCTTTACCTGGAGCACTATGACATCAGTAGTCCATGATTTTGAGGGATGAGGAAAAACAGATTGTCCATTGGTCAGTCATTGGGCCTTGAAGTGAGGAGAGGAGGATGTGGAAGAGCTGTGATGTGTCTCATGGGAAATTACCTCCTGATGACTTGAAGCAACTGGATGAGATGTTAGAGGCTGACAGTGGTGAGGAGAATTGAAAGTGATGACCATATGTCAGCTAAAGAGGTTGAAAGAGTGATTTACTACTAGAGGAAGTTCAGGAACTGGCATGAAAGCACCCAGATGTGGAAAAAAGCTAGACTAACTTGTGTCATGCTGAGACTCAATAGTCTCCCTTCTTTAAAATGCAGAGACAAGATGCTATCCTCAGCCTTCCACTTCAAGAAGGAGAGGATGTTCATGGTGGAGAATCTGTCAGTCTAGAGGTTCCTGACATTTTCATGGAAGGTGACTCCACCTTCCAAGAAGCGGTAAATGCTTCTCCCTCCACCTCCACTTCCTTCTCCCCTCCCTTCTCCTCCTCCACCTCCCACTTCAAATTCACATCATCATCATCATCCAGGGAGCCTTCTGCACACCTCAAGTAGGTGAATTTTCTACTTTTTTGTTTGAATTTAATTTAGTGAGCTGGAGCAATTACCCAAAACTCAATGAAACAATGGTTTCAGTTAACGAGAATTTTCGGTTAAGCAACCTGTTGGAATGGATTGTGCTTTCGTTAACTGAGGGACCACTGCACCTTCTAAAGCCATAGGAAAGAAAAAGGTCCTGGTTGAGGAGAAGTAACTAGGTGGGGGAGGACCCCAGCACCACCACATGTCGAAGCATCTTTCAGAAATAGATGAACATAGCTGTTTTGAAATGTTTAGAAGATTTTCAAAAGCTCACTTCTTTGATCTGACTGAGGGCTCTATGCAGAAGGCACAGACCCTGCATATTTCCTGGTGTCATGTGCCAAAAATTTCTTGCCAGGGTCTGCTTGACTCACACTGAGATAAATATTTTGTCATTTGACTCGGAGACAATTTCTTACCATCATGATGAGAATACAGGGGCTTTGATTAGGGAATCTGGTTAACGTTCTTGAAGATTCCTAACTGGGCACAATATATGAGGAACCTTGTCTCTCCATCAACGACATCTGACAAGTTAAACTTCCACTCACTTTTTTCTTACCTCATGGGAAAAAAATCAACTACTCAAAAATACCAATAATGATAGTTATTGGAAATTGAAATCAGTTCACTGATTCTCACCTGTCCTATTGCTGAAAGGTATAAAAATCCTCTTCACACAATTGCAGGGTCTCAATTGTTTCTCTTACTAATAACAACACAACAGCCCAGGTAACTAATCCCGAAAAAAAAGAAAAGAAATTTAATAACTTTATCTAATATACCAATTTGGATTCTCTTTAGCGAGGGTCTTTGAATGAAAAAGGACATCTGAGACATTATGATAAATTCTGTTCAAAGTAATGTTAAAACCCCATTCAGAAAGGTCAACAATGCTGATTTGCAAGATGCAATTGCATCAATCCTGAAGGCCTTCAACTCTGAACTGAAATCTAAAAATTTTAACACCACTGTTTCCGACACTGTGATTAGATAGATAACCTCAATAAATTATTTGAAAAAAAGTTTAACTTTTATTGCACAAAGTTTGGTGCCTATGATCTACTAATACTTGGTTGCGACTAATGAATTACCAACAATCTATTTAACATCTTTTAGAAACTCCAAGCGTAAAGTCCCAGGATATCTCAAACTGAGGGTGCAGTACCTGTTCTATATATCCTTTTGCAATTGTGGATGTGGGCACCAGTCCAACAGATCCGAGACAACACGGTTGTAGGATCCAATATGGTGCAATTTGAAGGATCTTTCCTGGAAGGATCTAAGTTTGTGAATCACTTTAGACTTATTCCACAGTGAAACAGATAGATTGAATTCAATGGTTCCAATCTATGAGTAGAGCATTTCAAGAGATTTGATTTTTAGAGATGCATTAATTAGCATCTTGTGATTGTTTTATGAGGCAAAGAGATCTATTTGTGGGTCACAAACCTCTCACTAGACTCTTGAACTGATATCTTTTGGGACCATTTTGTTTCTGTCGATACTGGACCTGAGACGGACAACGCATCTGCCCAATTGTTTGTACTCCATTATACAGAGTTGCTTTGAGGTAAAGTGTTTGTGTTACACAAACTTTGAAATTATTTCGATAGGTTTAGGGGCCAAGATCTGGTCAGCCTTGATGATTGAGAACACTGCCCGCTCTGTTGCAAGCAACAGAAATCTGTCATTTTTGAAATTTCAGTTAAAAAAAATAGAACTACTGCTAATTCTTTTATGTTTATGTGTTTGTCCCAAAGGAGTTGCTCCACTTCTCCTTGACTGAACTTTCCTTTTGAGGAATGGTATCCCATCCTATTTCGGACATGTCGTACAAGCGACTCATGTCGTGATGAGGGAACCGAGGAGATGAACCGATTAGATTGTCCCAATTTTTCCTATGACAGAAGATTTGATTTGACCTGGTTTATCTTTAATCTTAGGTTTTGAAATAGTACTAGTTTACATTGAGTAGCGTTTGTGACAATCTTCGAAAAGAGTTTCCACTATCAACTGATCGTCTTGATAAGCGTAAGTTCTTGCATCACTCCTTGCAAGGATATCCCTGGGGATGTTAGCCAGTTTTGTAAACACTTTTGGCATAAATTATCAGCGAATGGCATCACTGTGAGTAAATAAGTTACATCCCCCTGTGAATACTAAAATTTTCTGTACCTGGGAGCAACAGTTACATGATAATAGGCATATCGAGATCCACTTTTGAGATCAAACATTGGGCGTAAGTAGATGCCTCAGATGATCGTAAGTGAGCATCTTGAAACTTGTTTTGGTAATGGACTTGTTCAGGACAGAAAGATCTAAAATCCACCTCAATTTGTCGCTGCCTATTCTTGGGGACTGGGAATAGGCAAGACATAAAACATTCTCTGACTGCAACAGTTCTATCACACCTCTGCTTAACAGTTGAATTACAAATTCTGTGAGTAAGAGATTGGTTTTTACCCCTTTTGAGTACTAGGGGAGGCGCCTCAACCAAGTCCATGTGACGCCCCTTTGATTGTCTTGTAAGTCCATATGGAAGAGTCACTGTTTCCCAACCCCCTAGACAGCCCAGCTGTCTAGCTTCATTGGGAGGAGTGACCCTGATGTGGTGGAATAAGGTCCTCCTTCACTTCTCCAACAACAGGTCACCCCAACTACATCTTGGATTGTTTTTCCTCCTCTAAAGTTTCCTCTAGGTTGATAACTGAACCTAGCAAGCTGGTCCTGTTCCTGTTAGACCTCCTCTCTTAAATTTCCAAAGGTCTTAGGACTCTGGGAACAGTAATATTACCTAAGGTTGTACCTCTCTAGTCCAGCAACCTCGGGACCTGACCAGTGCGGACCATGGGAATTCCCCTTTCCTGGATAGACAGTGACATGCTTATGCTTGGAAGCTCTAGCACCACTTTCTCTGCTTCATGGTCTCTTTGAAGACATATTGAAGGGTTAAATGTCGTACAGTAGCTTCTCAAATTTATGATTTTTAATTCATCTTTTTATTTGAACACACAAAAACAAAACAATTAAAAATTTTAGGCGGCGGAAACTCGAATTTAACATGAAGTTTTGAGGCCCGCCATCGGTGTACAGGCGGCGTGCACAATCATGAAACAGCGTCATTTCTTATCTCAAAAGATTCATTGTTTATTACTGAATGTCTTTTTATTGAATTAATGGTTATGTGGCAAAATGGGCAATACAATTCATTATATATCACGTGAGAATAAAACACACAAGGAAATGAAGGACAGCATTGTTTTCATTGATTACAAAACCAGTGACTGACTGGTTCTACATATGAAACTGAAAATAAGACCCTTGGCTGTGTAGTAAAAATTAATTTAAAAAATGATATAACGTTAGAAAAGTATTATTTAATGTAACAAATGGAACAATATAAGAAGCTAACCATTAATGGTAAAAAAAAAGTGAGACTCTGTGTATATAAGTCACAATATATAGCTGCTACTCGTCATTACTCTACATAAGAATAAGCAACACTTATTTACAGCTCATATATATTGAAGGGTTAAATGTTGTACTCTGTATAGACAAAGCAGAGAAAGCAGCAGAACTGCTGGATGTAAACAAACCTTAATTTCCTTGGCTTTGTTGTTGTTTTTTATGGGATTAGCCACCAGGCACAGGTCACTGACCCACCATGGGGCCTGAGGGGCAAATTGCTTACTCCTGAAATAATAATAATAATAATAATAATGCAGATAAGTAAAAAAAAATAAATAAAAAAGATACTACTCCTACCTATTGAAAAACTAAAATCGTTCGAACCACGGGAGTTTCGGACCACAGAATGCGGACTAGAGAGGTACAACCTGTAGCTTGCTCAACAGCTGATCTATATTCACCAATGTTTGTTCATCAAACAAAAGCAGGGAAAAAGGGAAAAACGTATGGACTCCTATACTTGGAAGCATTATTTGAGCTTGCTTCTTAGCTAGACTTTTAGTTTTAGGGCTTTCAACAACATTTCAAAAATGGGTTGCTGGGAATACTGTATACACTACATATTTTCTTTCAGTAGAGAGCCCAGCCGGAAGGGCGAAAAACATCATCATTTACTAAGTGACTTAAAAACCAGGATATATAGTCCACTACGATCTAGCGTCTTCATAATAGAATCGCTCTGTGTCGCCTGCTGACCAGACAAGTATAAGAAATTGTCCAAACACAATATCTGAGAGACATAAACAAAAATAAAAGTACTTAATTTCTCTACTGTGCTAAGATGTATAAATACTACTGTATATAAAATCCTTGTGGCATGCATTTTAGTTATTACAACACAAATTGCGGAGCCTTCTTTGTGCGTGTTACAGCTAATTCGAGCAGAAGATGATGGTAGCAATGCGTGTGATGGAGGTCACGGGAGGGGTTTGAGAACTGCAATTAAATGCCAGGTAGTGACGTGTCCTCCTATTACGTGTTTAAGTAATTATAAAGATGTTTTAAGTGCCTGTTGGCCTGGCGAGTTATTGCTAGGCATTAACATCCTAGGTATAAGCTAGGCGACGCGTTCTGGATTGAACAAAAATAACACTTACCAGCTGCAGGCTAGAATGGCTCATAGGTGACAGAGCATGACGTAGGTGACAGAGGGTATAGGGTGGACACAGAGGTATGGCAGACACAGATGTATGGTAGGTGACACAGAGGTATGGCTGGTGACACAGAGGCATGGCTGGTGACACAGAGGCATGGCTGACACAGATGGAAGCTGGTGACACAGAGGTATGGCTGGTGACACAGAGGCATGGTAGGATGACACAGAGGTATGGCTGACACAGAGGCATGTGCAGACACAGAGGTATGGTTAGTGACACAGAGGCATGATAGGTGACACAGAGGTATGGTAGGGAGACACAGGAGGCTAGGTGACACAGATGTATGGTTGGTGACACAGAGGTATGAGCAGACACAGAGGCAGGTTGGAGACACAGATGTATGTACAGACACAGAGGTATGGTAGGTGACACAGAGGTATGGAGGTGACACAGAGGAATGGCTGGTGGACACAGAGGTATGGTAGGCGACACAGAGGCATGGCAGACACAGAGGCATGGTAGGTGATTCAAAAGCAAGCCAGGACACAGAGTGTGGATGGCTGGTGACACAGAGGCATGGCTGGTGACACACAGGCATGGCTGGTGATACAGATGGTATGGCTGGTGACACAGAGGCATGGCTGGTGACACAGAGGTATGCTGGTGACACACAGGATGGCTGGTGACACAGAGGCATGGCTGGTGACACAGAGGCATGGCTGGTGACACAGAGGCAGGCTGGTGACACACAGGCATGGCTGGTGACACAGAGGTGCATGGCACACACAGGCTGGCTGGTGACACACAGGCATGGCTGGTGACACAGATGCAGGCAGACACAGATGTATGGCTTGGACACAGAGGCATGGCTGGTGACACAGAGGTATGGTAGGTGACACAGAGGCATGATAGGTGACACAGAGGTATGGTAGGTGACACAGAGGTATGGTAGGGGTGACACAGAGGTATGGTTGGTGACACAGAGGTACATGGCTGGTGACACACAGGTATGGTAGGTGACACAGAGGCATGGTAGGTGACACAGAGGGTAGGTGACAGAGGTATGGAAGGGACACAGAGGTATGGTTGATGACACAGAGGTATGGTAGTGACACAGAGGTATGGCTGGTGACACAGAGGTATGGTTGGTGACAGAGAGGCATGGTAGGGACACAGAGGGCGGTAGGTGACACAGATGTATGGCTGGGTAGACACACAGGTATGGCTGGACACAGAGGTATGGCTGGCACAGAGGTATGGCTGGTGACACAGAGGTAAGGGTGACAGAGAGGTATGGTAGGTGACAGAGAGGCATGGTAGGTGACACAGAGGCATGGTAGGGACACAGAGGTATGGTTGGAGACACACAGGTATGGCTGGTGACACAGAGGTATGGTTGGGACAGAGGTATGGCTGGTGACACAGAAGCATGGTAGGTGACACAGAGGTATGGTAGGTGACACAGAGGCATGGTAGGTGACACAGAGGTATGGCTGGTGACAGGCATGGTAGGTGACAGAAAGGTATGGTAGGTGACACAGAGGTATGGTAGGTGACACAGAGGTATGGTTGGTGACCCAGGAGGCGTGGTAGGTGACAGAGTATGGTAGGTGACACAGAGGTATGGTAGGTGACACAGAGGTATGGTAGGTGACACAGAGGTATGGTTGGTGACAGGCATGGTAGGTGACAGAGACGTATGGTAGGTGACACAGAGGTATGGTAGGTGACACAGAGGTATGGTAGGTGACACAGAGGTATGGTAGGTGACACAGAGGTATGGTAGGTGACACAGAGGTATGGCATGACACAGAGGTATGGCTGGTGACACAGATGATGGTAGGTGACACAGAGGTATGGTAGGTGACACAGAGGTATGGTAGGTGACACAGATGTAAGTGTAGGTGACACAGAGGTATGCTGACACAGATGTATGGTAGGTGACAGAGAGGTATGGTTAGTGACACAGAGGTATGGTAGGTACACAGAGGCATGTAGGTGACAGAGAGGTATGGTGAGGTGACAGAGGTATGGTAGGTGACAGAGGTATGGTTGGTGACACAGAGATGTGGTTGGAGACACAGATGTATGGTAGGTGACACAAGAGGTATGGTTGGTGACACAGAGGTATATGTGACACAGAGGCATGGTTAGTGACACAGAGGTATGGTAGGTGACACAGAAGTATGGTTGGTGACACAGAGGTATGGTTATGACACAGAGGTATGGTTGGTGACACAGAGGTATGTTAGTGACACAGAGGTATGGTAGGTGACACAGAAGTATGGTTGGTGATGCAGGTCGCCAGTTATGCTGAGATTTTCTCAGATAATTTATGTATCTTGGCATTCTTTGAGCTATACTATAATACATTCCGAGACCATATCCGTGCTTTCAGTTATATGAAATTCCGAAATATCAAATGCCGAGTTATCGAGGGTTTACTGTGTGTATTTTACAGTAAAACCAAGATTCGACCTCGAGTTTGTGAGTTTGACCACTCTACATTTTGTGCGCTGCTGTTACCTGCCACATGGTGGGTGAGTCAGCTGTTCAGTCCACAACCATGCACACTTTCATGTAATATACTGCTTTATAAAGGTTGGCTTGGCAAATGGCATTATTCACACACATATCAATTACCATCATCTATGATATTAAGTTTGTATTTTTCAATCAGAATATTTTATTGAGGTATTTGCAGATATAAGCACTACACTGTAAATGAAATAAAATGTGGTAACTTTGCAGCAGGCCAGCCAAGACAGACTGTAATTGAAGAAATTTATTTTGTTTATACAGGCAACCCTACAATATGGAATCTCATGTTACGAAATTTGTTTCTAAGGTTTAAAATTATTACCCTTACGGATATGGGAAAAAATAAAATCTTCCTGATGGAATTTTGGTATTTTTTTAATTAAATAATTCCCATTATGGAATTTGGGTAATTTTTAAATAAATAAAAAAAATATATATAATTTTTACCAAACTAAAAAAAATGTGTATGGATTCCTGGTGATAGCTTCAAGGCAGTTGCAGCCCCACAACAACAACAATGGTTTCTGTCAATTTAAATTCAGTCCCCAGCTTGTGTTAAGTTTTGTTTCTGTATTCTGTGTATTCTTATTTGAGATGAGTGGAAAGAGGCCCTCAAGTGTAAGTGTAAGCAGTGGAGTTAAAGACCACAAAATTAGATGTGTTAAGGAGGTTTGATGATGGAGAAAACTGAGTTACATTGCAAAAACCTTCGGCTTTGCTACCTCAACTGTTGGAACAATCCGTGATAATAGAGACAAAATTAAGGCTAGTGCCAAAGTTGCTACTCCTTTAACTACCCGTGCACTGTATTTCACTTTTAGTGATGGGATGATGAGTATGGGATGTGTCCTGAGTGTGTAGATTGAGGATCAAACCAAGCAAAATGTTCCCATAAACACCATGATAATCCAGGAAAAGGCAATGAGTATGTATGATGATTTAGTAAAGGAACAAGGTGCAAGTTTTGATGCAAAACCCTTTCATGTCAATAAAGACTGGTTTAAATGGTTTAAGAAATGCCAAAACCTATATAACATTAAGATTGTCGGCAAAACAGCCAGTGCTGATACTGAGGCTGCAAAGAAATATTCAGCAGAACTAATGGCAATTATTGAAGCGGATGGATACACACCACAACAAGCGTACAACGTTAATGAAACTGGCTTGTTTTGGAAGCGCTCCAGGTTTCAAGGCTTCCAAGGATCATTTAACACTTTTGTTGGGAGATATGAATTTAAACCCCTTGCTTGTGTACCACTCTGAAAAATCAAGGGCATTCATGACTACGCCAAACTTAGGTTACCAGAGATATGATGTCAAATAGGAAAGCGTGGATGACTGCCAGCCTATTCCAAGATTGGTTCGCAAACCATTTTTGTCCAGCAGTGGAAAGGTAAAGTAACAGCAGAAATATTTTCAACAAGGCCTTGCCATTGTTAAATAATGCTCCCAGCCACTCAATTAACCTGAGTGATCTTTTTACTAATGTTAGAATTGAATACATGCCCAAGAACACAACTGCTTTGTTACAGCCTATGGATCAAAGTGTGATTGCCAACTTTAAAGGTACTATTTAAGTAGAACATTCAAACAACTTATTTTGGAAGAAGTATAACACTCTTGGGTTTCATACACAAATTTGCATACAATCTAAATTATTGCTTTTGGGTTTTTATATGCAAATTTATGTACAAACTCAAAAATTACAATCAAATAATATTATGTTTGCATATGAATGCTAGATACACAAGATGCACATTTGGCAACTTCTGTATGATCTGGTAGCTATGTAGACTGCCTCCATGGTTATATGAGTGACTACACCAGTCACCCTCCTTTCTTAATAACATGACATAACTTTGACCCACATTTCCCACCATTTTCTCATGGCTTGTACTGACTTCTTATTCATCACAGTGATTTCATTTAATGTTAGCAGTGTTGTGATAGTTTTGAACCATGTCTCGTGTTGCTGGTGAAAGTGGAGGAATGGGAAAACATAAAAAAATAAAGGAGATTGCACCACATGCTGACAGTGTGGTGCCTCCTGAGGCCTCTCCCAGTGTCCCTGGCCCTTCTAGTACAACTCATAGTTTGTTTGGCCCTTTAACAAGCAGTCCTAGTGCAAAAGGAACTGCCCAGCATGTAGTTGTATAAAAGGAAAATACAAATGTTGCACAGACGGCATCTCAGCCTTCACACCGTGGCTTACCTCGTGACCGCTCATTTTCCTCACAAGTGCGCACTACCCATACTCCCATTAAAACTAGTTTTAGTCATCTTGTTAAGGCTGAGTACGGCAATACAGTTCTGATCAATAAACAGACTTCTTTACTTAGCTAACAGGCTGATCATGACTAAACAACTGAATAATAATGTTCATATGAGAGGAAAAAGTTCTTACCTAAAGTAGGTCTTGGTGATTATAAAAGCTAAAAACCAGTTAAGTACTGAGATGATAGCAGAGGCCTTTTCTCTAGCAGCCTGAGGGAACATCTCTCCAACCAGCACCCAGGTGATGGGCCCAACACCAGGAGTAAGCACTCACGTAGATGATGGCAGCAATTTGCAACCCAACTGCCTCCTGCATTAGAATATAAAACAAAGAAAGAAATGTTTTATATACACAGAAGAACCTCAAAAAATCAGACTAATGGGGCAGACCCCAGTCCGAAAAATGCGAGTCTGAAAAAAGCAAATATATGGGAAGGGGGGGGGGATAACACTGCTTATCTGAACTGTTTAAAGAAAATCAGTTGTTGTTAAGTTATTACTGCACTCAACAACTTAGGTCATAGTATAACAACAACATCAACAACAAAAAATATGAAACAGAACTCTTTGGTGAAAATCACACTTAAGTCTGGTTGTTAACAACTGTTGTCACCGAGATGATTGGAATTTACTGTAAAGTGTTAGATGTAAATAACCACAGAATTTGTCTTTTAAATAAAGAGAAAACTGTATACTGTACAGTACTATAAAGATAAAAATAAGAACAAATAAGTACAGGAGTATATTGTATGTGGAAGACAAGTGTTTATCTGGGAGTAGCTGGAAAGGGAGGGGTAGCATGGGTGGGTGCTCCCCCCCTCTCCCCAGATTCCTTTAACATTTCTTTAGGCAATTCCACCACAATTCTCATATAATTTAGGATCATTTGGTGCCATGTTAAAAATATTATCCTAAAAGAATCAGCTTTCCTGAAAAAGAATCCCACACTGAACACCATAAGCCATTTGTTTACAAAGGGCAAATAGCTGATTGGCTTACCACATCTGTGTTCAACACTTAGTAAATTAGTACAGTACAGTACAGTCGTGTATTTATCAATACTTAATAAATACTATTGTAGTGTATTTATCACCACTTAATAAATAACATTGCAGTGTATTTATCATTACAGTAGACCCCTGCCATTTGCAAGTTTGCGATTTTGATGATTCGCTAACACTCAGCATGTAAATTTTGTGATAAACCTATAAAGTATACACTTGAACACTATATTATTGAATGTGACACTGTCAAAGACTTCAGGCCACCTGGCTTATTGTATCATGAACTTTGTAATTACTACATTGAATCAGGGGTGCTTGAGGACATTCTTGCTGTTTATCTAAATTTGCTAGCCCACACAGATTAGTCTTCAATTAGAATATGATGTCCAATGTATATGATCCACTGTCCTGCATGGCAGTGAACAGTGACATCCCATAACTCTGACCTATATACGAGGTCTCCGGGAAAGTATCCAGCCATTTACTAATAAAAAAAATATTGCTTACCTCGGACACTCTTAGTCCCCTTCAAAGTACTCCCCTTGGGACCTCACACACTTCTCCCAGCGTCCCTTCCCTTTTTCAAAACAATCTGCAAAGTCCTCTTTCGGACCTCCATCAGCTGCCTCGTCGCATTCTCCTAATCTCGTCCAGGCCAAACAATAACGAAGGAGTACTACATCAAAGTTTTTGCCGACTAAGGATGCGGTAAAGCGACGCAGCTGTGGGCAAGTGGTGACTGGCAGCTTCATCATGACAACGCCTTCCCCATTCTTCCGCGTCTCAGGGTTTTTAGCAAAACATTGCATCACCCAGGTCTCTCAGCCCCCTACAGCCGAATTTGGCTCCTGCGACTTCTGGTTTTTCAAAGCTAAAATCGCCATTGAAAGGTAGGAGATTTCAGACCGTGGGACGAGATTAAGGAGAATGCGACGAGGCAGCTGATGGAGATCCAAGAGAGGACTTTTGCAGACTGTTTTGAAAAGTGGAAGGATGCTGGAAAGTGTGAGTCCCAAAGTACTTTGAAGGGGACTAAGGCACCATTGTCCTAGGTAAGCAATATTTTTTTAATAGTAAATGGCTGGATACTTTCCGGACAGACCCCGTATACTGCTAATGAATATGATGTATTTCTTTGTGTACGAACCTCTGTCCTGCATGGCAGTGAACAGTGATATCACCCACATGACTCTGACCTATATATACTGTTAATGAATATGACCTAAGTATTCCTTTGTGTATGAACCTCTGTCCTGCGTGGCAGTGAAAAGTGATACCACCCTCAGTGTCAAGACCTGACTGAATTACTCAGAATAGACAAACTGTACTCCAAGCTTTGTCAATAAATTTTTTAAACTAAAAACCTTTTCCTGCAGCAAGACTTGTCACCCCACATAGCATCTCGTGTTGTATTCTCAAAACCTTAAGTGTTTCTGTATGAAATGGCCCTAAAAAGACTGCCTAGTGTCAGTGCTAGTAGGTGAAATGTAAAAGGCAGAAGTCAGTGATGACCCTGGCAAAGAAAGTTGAAATATTAGATAAGGTAAAAGAGGGGATGAGTGCTGCCCCAGCTGGTCAGTTGTTTGGTATAGGTATACAGTAGTGCAGTAAGGTAGTATAAGTTGCTATTTGTGGTTTTGCCTATTCACGCCATTCCTTAGAACTTAACCCCCATGAATAACAAGGGTTTATTGTAGTACAGTCAACCCTCACTTTCTGCGGTCCCACATTCCGCGTTTCCACGTTTACGCGGTGCCCTGCCAGAACCCAGGATGCTCACATTCCGCGGTGGGTGTACCCTTTACGGGTGAAGTATAATTTTTTATTTAGCTCATAAAATTCATACAAATTATCGCCAGAATATAATTTACATTGCTGGAATTCTTACAATTTGATGATCATTTTTGAATATAAACATCATAGATTTTGCATTAACATACAAATTTAGATATAATGTTTACTTGAGTAAGTATGTTATCTTTTGTGCAAAATATATGACGTTTATATTCAAAATATTCTTACAAGGAATCCGCAATGTCAATTATATTATCCTAACTAGTCTGATTTATTATTTATTACTAAAAGGTAAACAGTCTGGTATTCACACATTTATCTATGAGGCGTTGGTGGGGGGGTGGAGGGAGAGGAGGGACCGGCGACCGACCATCTGTTACGTGTGAAGAATATTTTTTTTATTAACTGAAGTTTTTATTTTAGCTCATAAAATTCATACAAATTACCCGGCCAGAATATAATTTACATTGATGGAATTCTTACAATTTGATGATCATTTTTGAATATAAACATCATATATTTTGCATTAGACATAAAATTTTTAGATAAAATGTTCACTCTGAGTAAGTATGTTATCTTTTGTGCAAAATATATAACGTTTATATTAAAATATTCCTGGTCTTACAAGAATCCAGCAATGTCAATTATATTATCCTAACTTTAATCTGAGGTATTATTTAATACAAAATGTTTAAAATTTATTTTTTCACCGACTCTTTCTCTTGAAGGGAGGTGGTGGGGGAGTGGGGGTTGGGACTGACCGCACGGTTGGAAGAGGCAAGGTGGGAGTACGATTGACAGATAGTGTTGTGAAGAATATATTTTTTATTAACTGAAGATATTTGTTTTAGCTCATAAAATTCATACAAATTACCCGCCAGAATATAATTTACATTGCTGAATTCTTACAATTTGATGATCATTTTGAATATAAACATCATAGATTTTGCATGAACATACAAATTTTAGATGTAATGTTTAATATGAGTAAATATGTTATCTTTTGTGAAAAATATATGACATTTATATTCAAAAATATTCCTGGTCTTACAAGGAATCCGCAATGTCAATTATATTATCCTAACTTTAGTTTGAGGTATTATTTATTACTATACCTGGTTTCCCCCAAAATTTTCAGAGGAAAAGAGCAGCAGTGTAGTCGCGAGAAGAGGGGAAGGAGTCGGTCCATTATTTGAATGGACATTAACTTAACGACTGTATTTTCTATTTCTCTTAAGTATTAATGTGTGCATGTACCATCATAAAATTAAGATGTTGTTTTTACTACAACATAGTTATGTGTCGCCAAAAGTGGAGTTGGGGATCGGCCTGACTCATTTCAATTAATCCCATATGTTATGTTATTCACTACCGCTTCTCGCTCGCTGTACCCTCCGGTTACATTAACGCGAAAGTGAGGGTTAACTCTTACTTACAAAATAATGTAGTGTACAATATTGTGTATCTGGATATACAGCATGTCCTTAAAATTGGCAGAGTTAGGTTCCAAAATTAGCTATGAATAGCCAAATCTGTAATAACATTTGCCGATCAGGGAGCACAGTCATCCAAAGATCCAGCGATCCCACCCTGAGTCTCTTACTGGCAATTTTACCTGGCAATACTTGGTAAAGTAAGGCTGTATGTAAAGGTCATTGTGATTGGTGGATCCATTGCTTTACTGTCAGGATAAATATTAAGCAAAGGTAGAATTTTTATAATAATAAACTATCCATTGTTAGTTAAGGTCAAGAAAAGTTTACAATTTTCTTATATTTGCTTAAATAATGAAGAAAATTTTATCTGAAAATTTTGTGGTTGCCAATTCATAAATATAATTTCAACAATATTTAAGCAAATGTACAAATTTTTGGAAACTTCTCATTATCTTAAATAACAATGAATATTTTATTTTAAAAATTTTACCTTTGGATTGTTTATTATTTATACAGGTAAAAGAAATGCTCTAGAACGAATGACTCCCTGACCCTTAGACATTCTTGGGTAAACCCAGGGCGCCATCTGTGAATAATCAACGTCAGCAAATTAAAACATCTGCAAATTTTAAGGGCATACTGTACCCTGATTTATTCATTAATCATTAGTCAAAGTGTATAAGTAGCCAAATTGAGCCATCATTTATCACTCAATGGTAGTAAATAAAATTTTTAGGAAGGTATCTTCATATCAAATACTGTATTATACAGTGTGTTATAGTGACCCCTAGTTGTAACGTTATAAGCAGAAGCAGCCACCGCAGCATCTTGAGTAAATAACCTTCTGATACAGCTTATCCTTTTATTTTCAAGTCATATTACAAATTATACAGTTTTGTATTTTTTCTCTATTACTGAAGATGTTATATTCACCTTCCCGAGCACAAGATAAGTTTCAAGTTTTTCAGTTCTAAGATCATATCTCTGAGGCCCTCAGGGTGGGAAAGACAGCACATAATGAATTTTTTTGCAATTCCACTTTACGCGGTGCATCTACTCATATAGCGGTGAAGTATAATTTTTTTATTTAGCTCATAAAATTCATACAAATTATCCGGCCAGAATATAATTTACATTGCTGGAGTTCTTACAATTTGATAATCTGAATATAAGCATCATAGATTTTGCATTAGGCATACAAATTTTAGATCTAATGCAAGTATTTTGTTTACTCAGAGCAAATATGTTATCTTTGTGCAAAATATATGACGGTATATTCAAAATATTCCTGGTCTTGCAAGGAATCCAGCAATGTCAATTATATTATCCTAACTTTAGTCTGAGGTATTATTTATCACTAAAAGTAAATATTCTGGTTTCTCCCAAACATTTATCTGGTAGGGAGGACCGACCAACCAGCTGGCGTGAGTGTGAGGAAAGGCAAGGTGGGGTACTTTGATTGACAGATAGTGTGTGAAGAATATTTTTGTTTTATTAACTGAAGATATTTGTTTTGCATATATAAAATTCATTTAAATTACCCAGCCAGAATATAATTTACATTGCTGGAATTCTTACAATTTGATGATCATTTTGAATATGAACATCATAGATTTTGCATTAGACATACAAATTTTAGATCTAATGTAAGTATTTGTTTACTCTGAGTAAATATATTATCTTTTGTGCAAAATATATGACATTTATATTCAAAAATATTCCTGGTCTTCAAGGAATCCAGCAATCAATTATATTATCTAAGTTTGTTTGGTATTATTTATTACTATACCTTAAAATCTAGTGGTTTTCCCAAAATTTCTCAGAGAGGGACATTAACTTGGCGATTGTATTTCTCTATTTCTCTTAAGTATTAATTGTGTGCATGTACCATCATAAATTAAGATGTTATTTTACTAGAACATAGGTGTATATAGGAAAGTGGAGTTTGGGGGTCAACCGGTCTCTATTTCATTTAATCCCATATGTTATGTTGTTCACTTTACGCGTTTCTCGCTTTACGCGGGCCTCCGTGGGTTCAATTGACCGCGTAAAGTGAGGGTTCACTGTAGCTATTTTTTGTCACTTCTAATAAACATGAGAGAAAAAAATACACACTATTAGGTTCACAACCGCCTAGCTCAAAACTGTCTGAGCTAACTGTGCAAGTACTATACAGAAGAACGTCGATATAACACAAGATATGTACCAAGAGAGGTCGCTTTAAACCAAATTCGCACTAAATCAAGGTGTTGTTAAAATGGAATAATCTAGTTTGGTACTTGAGAGAAACACAAAATACTAAAAAGACTGAGAGTCTACCCAGATGCACCTCAGCCCATCTCCTAAAATAAACAAAACATTGTTTTCTGTAGTATTATGTTAAAACAAACACTCATAAATCAACAACTAAAATTATGGGATGTAAGATGGTCTGTTTACTAGTGATCAGCTGATGGGAGAATTGGGGGAGGTGAGGTGATATGTTTGACAGTTGATGCTGCTTATTTATTTATCTGTTCTTAAGAGTGACTTTTTCTCTTATAAAATGTCACTGAACTGACAGGGGAGAATATAATTAACATTACTGGAATTCTTATAAGATAGTGATTAATATGAATATAAACATGCTATAGCTCACATTAGACATAAAAATTTTAGTTCTAATTTAAGAATTTTATTACAAAGAGCAATTTTTTAATATCTTGTGCAAAATATATGATGTTTATATTCAAATTGTTCACTGTCTTGCAAGGATTCTAGCAATGCAAAAATATTCTCCTAATATCTGTGATATTATATAAGATAAAAACTGTTAGCCTAAAACACCAAACCCTGGCTGGAAAGATGGGGGGAGGGAGGAGGGAGGAGTGACAGTGACATGTTTGACAGTTGGCACTGAAGGTCTAGTAAGTATTTTTGTTTATTTATGTCCTTTAGATTGAGTTTATGTTTTTGCTTATAAATTGTCACAAGTGACTGGGAGAATATAATTTACATTGCTGGAATTTGTATAAGATAGTGATTAATTTGAATATAAGCATGCTATATAGTTTGCACTAGGCAAAATTTTAATCATTTAGTACATTATTTTGAGTACATGTACAGTACAGCTGCCCTTAGGACAGTGTAAGCTGAGAAACATTAGGCACGAATTTTAAAATATGATGCACCAGATTGACTCATAAAATAGGAAAGATTCGCTTTAAATTAAAATATTGTCCTTAATTGTGGGCGTCGCTTTAAATCAATAATCTTAAATTGAATTGCTTTAAATCGACGTTCTACTGTACACTGCTAGAAGCAGAATTTTATGAGCTTTCCAAAGCGGTAATCAGATTTCTGATATATTGAGAAAATGGTAAAAACAATTTCTCAAATGAAAAATATATATATAATTATTTTTTATTATATTTATGCCTATGTTTTATATTGACATAAATTATGTTGCATCTTGTAGCCAACACTATAACTAAGAGAATGGTACAGATAAAATTCAGTCAAGAAAAATCATCCTCTTTAAGACTTTTCAAGACATTGTCACTATAACGAGGTTGTACAGCCTGATACGGTAACGGCTTTTGAAAACTAAACACTTTCTCTGTAAATATATATAAAAAAATATTATATCACACAACCATCACTTCACTTCTCTAATACATGTACCAAAAAGAAATTATTTCAGGTAGTAGGGTAAGCACTGTAATCCAGGAGTTGAGGCAACCTGCACGGAGTTATGGAAATTTAAATGAACGCGGCTCACACTCAAGGTCTGACTGGTGAGATAATACTCAGCATTTATCGTTCCGGTCTTCCCTTCATATGGGCCTCGAGAGTTGCCAATTAGTTTATTTGATAGAAATTACTTGCTACTATGATGCTTCCAAATTTGATGCAATTCTGTTGGCTGTTTGGCAAATTTTTTCATGTTTGGTGACTCGATTTGTGTCGCCGTGAACTTGGTCTTATCATGATTATGAAGTGAATCGCATCATCATGCGTGAGAGGGTTAATCATGCTGAACCATAAACCATAAGAGGCCAATAATATGAGAATATAATACTGAATCAATAAATAAACCTGAAGAATGTACCTGATCAACAGCCTGCTTACATACTCAAGTGTCTTAGTTCTCAGTAGGCCGATAGCAAATCTCATTAGACCACTGTACACTATTCAGTAAGTGTTGTTCATTTGATAAGATTTATTTATTAATCTAATCTACCCCATTTCTTAAAACGTGTTTTTTGTTAAGATCATGAATGAAATGTCAGCAAATGCTACCTAGGTATGTTAATTCCTAGCCAATCCGCCAGGCCAACTAGGCAATTAACACATCTAATAATTACTTAATAAGTAATATTAGGAGGACACGTCGCTACCTGGCATTTAATTGCTATTTTCAAAGTCCTTCCTTCACCTCGCCACTATACCCCATTTCTTAAAACATGTTTTTTGTTTTTTGTATTTCTGGTGACCAGAGCAACCCAGAGCCCAAAAAAGCAAATTACATATAACAGTGCCCCCTCCAACTAACTCAATCCGCTCCAGAAGGTCTATTCCGTTAACCGAAGTTGGTTAACCAAACCATTGTTTCAATGGGTTTGGGTAATTGTTCCAGCTCACCGAAAATTTCCTAAATTCAACAAAAATAGAAAAGTTCACTTACTTTGAGGTGTGTATGTAGAAGGCATCTGGATGATGATGATGATGGATGGATTTAGAATGGGGGTGGAGGAGAAGGAAAAAGAGAAGGCATTGGGGTGGAAGAGAAGTCATCCCATGGCTCCATTTCACCCATAAAATTTTAGCTCTCTTGGTGTAATTCAAGATTATTTTCTTTTAAATCAACACTGCACTGCATTATATATTGTCATATGTTATATTTCAAATGACCAATATTGCTTGGAAACACAGAAAAAAGCTATTGAAGAGAGTCTCACAAGATGTTACCTCCAGTGAAAACAGAGAGACTAAACTCCTGTTTGCTGTGTTAAGGCTGGATGCCACATTAAACTAGTCACTTACCTTCTAGTTATGTTCAATAATTGTTAAAATGACTAAAAATTGAATATTAAACTTTTAAAATTATTGAATAGTATAAACTTCTTGATATTTACTAAAATAGTAAGGAATTGCCCCAGAACCGATTAATGTATTGGCGGACTGATACTTAAAGCTGGTTGCCCGGTCAGTGCAAGCGAAAAGTTGAGTTCGGTTCAGAAGAACTCGTTAACCAATTTTTTTCGTTAATCAATTGAAGATCCTTCGGAAGGCAGTTCGTTAATCGAAATTACGTTAACCGAGGTGTTCGTTAAACAGGGTCACTGTAATGAAGTCCGTTTTATCGAGGTTTTACTGTAAAAGTTTTCAGGTGAGTTAGGAAAGGTTTGGTAAACTGGATTGCATTTAGTTGGTTCATTTTGTCTGTTTTAAAATGAGTAAGGTACAAAATCTGGGATGGATTTGGTTACTCTTGAGGTGAGAAACTTCTCCTCTTCTTAACAATATGTCTTTTAAAATATCTAGTTTAGGTACATAAAAATGGTAAGAAATTGTATTACACAGCATAGACATCTTAAATGGCCATTGCATCAAAGACTATTAAAGTTTTATAAGTCTGATCACCAACCTGCTCCATGTTTGGTTGCTACTTCACAGATTGCAATTGTAGCAAGTGCTACAGCCATGGCAGCAATAGAGGCCATAAGTAGTTTTCGTCACCAAGCGATCTATAAGAACAGCCCAGTTGAAAAACTTAAACAAAAAAACTTGATAAAAAGGTTCCAGTGATTTTTTTTCTTTTCACTGTTTTCCACATGCCAAGACAGTCAACTATAATGTACATCCTTTCAATGTTCACAGCAGTCAGTGTATGCTTTATATACAGTCACGGTCTGTTCCTGAAAATCCGTATGTTACTAGGGCATAGATCCTGGGATGCATTCCCTCACAATTGAGTTGGGAGATTTCCTATACTACTACTACTACTTTGATGTCATTTGGAATCGAGTATGACAATCATCCAATTGTGATACAATGAAATGAGTTATTAAAGATGTCACACGTTGGTGAGCTCTGAGGCGACTCGAGAGGCCGATACAGGACCGGCAGGACCATCCATAGATGTTACATGTGTGGATGGCTACCTTAAGTGATGGGGAGGCGGTGGCAGCGTCTCTCCAACGTTGGCGCTTATCTACCTTGATATGCAATCAGGCTAACTCGAAAGTATTGACACTTTCTCGTGTGGTGATCCTCCAAGCATTACGGTGTGGAGTAATTGTCTCCCAGGTGAAGGCTGTTTGGCACTTTTTCAGACTTGTCTAAGATTATCCTTATGATGGGTATCAGAGTTTAGTGATCACTTCGTACCATCTTGCGGGCGCTAAACTCGTGAATCGCTAAACTAGAGATATGTAATGTAATGACCATGTACGTTCGTTCCAGCCCTATGTGTGCTACAGAAGCAACAGTACCACCTCTTGCAGCATGCAAAAACTGCTTTGCCTGCTCTTTCTTTGTTCTGACGCCCCCATATTGCAGACTCATTCACTCCATATAACTTAGCCACTGCAGTAGGACTCATACCATATTCTAGTTTATCCAAAATCTCTCCTTTCTCCTCAAGACAAAGCAGCTTCATCTTACCAAGACGTTCTGGTCGGCTTCCTTTCCCACTTATAGGCCATTTTCCACTCCCACTGGGTCCTAGTTGTGCATCAGTCATTGTGAAGTTGCACAGTAAAGGGAGAGGCGATCACGAACTCAAACAGCGTAAGTGACTAACTGGCGAGAATTAAAAACAATGGCTCGTAACGTCATGAGTGTAAGCACAGCCGCTACATTACCATGATGGCTAATCTATCGAACAGTGGTGCTAAACTCAAGTTTTGGGGAATTTAAGCAACTGTAAACTCGCAAATCACTAAACTTTAATAGCTAAAACTCATCACAAGTATCCACTGTACGTTTTATGTTGCCTACCAGAGTTATGTTTACCATTAGGTCCAGGTGACTGTAAATTAGCTGTTTTGTCAGTGTACTGTCGTCCATGTGGGTAATATGGCCAGGCCAACATAGTTGTTCATGGACAATGGTAGCCTCGATGTCTTCTACAGTTGGTGTCAGATTAGACGGTCAGCCGATCTTGGGCCATGAGGAAAAAAAGTAAATAATGCAGGCACCTCGCTGCCGCTTCCCCCCCCCATCATCATCATCATCATCCACCTCACATATTCAGTACCTGTGGTCCTGTGGAAATCGTTGAGCTCTGTTCGTACACATTACTGGGCTGCCAGACTCTCAATAGTGCAACACTAAATCACTGTAGAATATTACTTTTCTCAAAGTTAGCCTGATTTTGCCTTATACTCAGAGTATTTGATGTCTGACTATCAGGAAAGAATCTGAGTATAAAATACAGAACTTAAATAAGACATATTTCCATTATGTGTTTCTGACATCTGCCTAAGGAGTTGCATAATCTACAGTAACTCAACAGTCACATGACATTACTCATTTGTGCTTCTCCCAATTTTGTTTAATTTTGTTTAACCACAATACAGGTACACCACCGATTTCCGGGAACTGATGGTCTGCCACCTCCTTAGTCCGGACAAAAATTATGAGGCGCAACTTCCTTCCCAGCAAGGGTGAAGCTAGTTTTAGACTTAAAGTTTTTATTTTATAAAATGTAGCTGACTAAACTTAGCAGAATCTAACTTGCATTGCTGAAATCCTTGTAAGAAAGTGATTAATTTGAGTGTAAACATCACATAGTTTGCACAAGAGATAAACAAACTAGTCTAGTGTAGTACATTTGAGTACAAGGTTTTTAACTCATATTTTTGGGAAGATATTGTGGGTACGGGTTATTGGTTCTCGTTCTCCTCCATCCTGTGTAGTGGTCCTCCGGGTCACCAATTGTGAGTGCAGGGTTATTTGGGTTCACACTCAGGATGGGATGGAGAAAGGAAACTCCAATGCTCTGTATACATGTTGTACTGGATGTACAATGCAGCTTGGTGCTGGGAAGGCAGCATGGTTACAAGCATTGAGTAGAGAGAGCTGGTTGGTGAGGGTGCTCAGAGGAGGACCAGCTTGTGGTCGCCATGCTGGCGGGGCGAGGGTCGCCAGGCAGGAGGAGGAGGTGGTGTTACTTGAAGCCTGGCTGTAGGTAGAAGAGTGGTCACCCACGGTCAGGTCTTATAGTGGAGGTACGTGGCTTAATAGTTGACCTCCGCCATGTAGGTGGTGCTGGTTGACCCTAGACCACGAGGCATACACTGGGGAATTCATGAGGGTCGGCTACTCAGCTACAAACAGCGTTTGTAGGGGAGGTATCCCTACAGTACTCCCCCTTCCCTCAGGCAGTGTAGGAGACATGTTGTCTGCAGGGTTGCATGGCACATGTGAGGCAAACGGGCAGTGCATGCCACATGTGAGACATAGCAGGGCGTGGATGAGCCGGCCGCTGGGAGACAACTGTCTAGATACACAATATCTGTGGGAGTAGAGGGAGAAAAAGGGTGTGTGGAGGCGATGAATGTTGTGTTTCCCTCACGGCAGGTACAGAGTTGTCAGATCGCCTGCTGGGGTGTGTAGGCCTGGGTCAGGATCAGGGCCTGCGTCAGCAGGAGCGGAGGAGATCGTGACAGCAGCAGGGTGCATGACAGCAGCAGGGTCCACGACAGCAGCAGGGTGGGACAGTAGCAGGGAGTACCGAGGAGAAAAGAGGGTGTGTGGGTCCGCACTCAGGAGCATGGTGTGTCCGGGAGGCAGGGGGTACTGCTGGGCCAGGCGCGTCTGAGGCAGGACGGGTGTGTTGGGGGTCCGGTAAGACGTGGTGCTTGGGGCAGGAAGAGGCGGCTGTCTGCTTAGAAGCAGAGATGCTCTAGGGTGTCTAACCTGCAGTGTAGAGACAGTAGCTGTAGAGCCGATGAGAACTGCCTCTGCATGGGTAAGCCAGTCTTCCATGTTGCTTGAAGACTGGGAGAGTGATCGGTTTCTCTCCATCCTGTGTGAGTTGCGAATCTCGGGGTCACCATTTGTGGGAGTCACGTGATGTTTGGTTCACATCAGGATGGGATGAAGAAACTCACAAAGTGCTCTCTGTATACATGTTGTATTGGATGTACAATGCAGCTTGGTGCTGGGAAGGCAGCATGGTTACAAGTGTTGAGTAGAAAGAGCTGGTTGGTGAGGGTGCTCAGAGGACCAGCTTGTGGGTCGCCATGCTGCATGGGAGCGAGGCCGCCAGGCAGGGCGGAGGAGGTGGTGTTACTTGACCTGGCTGAAGGTAGAAAGAGAGAGTGGTCCACGAGGTCAGGCCTTATATAGGGGAGGCGTGGCTTAATAGTTGACCTCCATCATGTGGCGGCGCTGGTTGACCTAGACCCGAGGCATACACTGGGGACACGGGGTCGGCTACTCAGTGACAAACAGCGTTTGTAGAAGTATCCACTACAATATAAGTAACTTTTCTTAATTTATTTTACTCATTTACATGCAAGCACCATCTAAATATAAATTGTGAAAAAAGTAAAAGGAATAATTGTTCTAAGGGCAAACTACTGTATTCAAATGTATTAAATTTATTACTAAAATTATGTCTAGTGCAAACTATGTGATGATGTTTATACTCAAATTAATCACTATCTTATAAAATTACAGCAAAAGTAAATTATATTCTAAAAGTCAATTCAGTGACACCTCCTGTTTGATAACTCACGCACTTTGTCATCTTCTGTCTTGACAGCTGTCAGACGTGTAAAAAACTCCCCCTCCGCCTTCCTCCCAGTCAGGGTGATTTTTGTTTATCCTTTTCAGATTTAGGCTCAAAGTTTTTAGCTTATAAATGTGACTAGACTTAGCAGAATATAAATTGTATTGCTGGAATCCTTGTAAGATAGTGATTAAATTGAGTATAAACATCACATAGTTTTAGCGAAGAGATAAAAATTTAGTCTGGTGTAGTACACTTGAGTACAAAGTGAGTACAGTAATATGTTGCTCAATTATTTTTCACATTTAATTTACACTTAATATTAGTTTAATTTAAGTTTCTACCAGTCCGGAGCTTTAGAGACACAGGAGGTGTATCATTAAGTGGGTCAGAGGTGTATTATTGATTTATTATTACGTGACCTCGGTTGGTTGCAAAAAGGATAATCCGCAAGGCTTTGGAACCAGGGTGCTGGGAAATCAGTGGTGGACCTGTAACAGTTCAAATAACTGCCCAATTTGAATTGTATACTGAAAAATATAAACAATTTTGCAGGGTACATTTTCACAAAAATATTGGTACATTTTTATGCAATTTGGGTAAAAAAAAAATTGTAGCAACAATGGCACACAACCTCACCACCTTACACACCCATAGAAGGTGGAAGAGAATCAGAAGAAAAGCCCACTGGATGTGTGTGATGTGTCAAACTGCCAATGGAATGTCAACAGTAAAAAATGCAAAGGTGGTGCTGAAAATTATAAGATAAGAAACAAATTCTCTTAAGGCTGATGCAGCCAAATGTAATAGAAAACTAAGCGACTTGTTCATTAGTAGTAGTGTTGCTACTAGTAGTGCTCGTAACATTAGCAATGCAAGCGTTGGAGATGACAGTGACGTGCAGGTGTAGCCCAAATACTTGCAGACGAGTGGCATGGACACTCTTTCTGCTCCAGAATGCTTGTTGGAACACAAGATAGTCTCAAAGGGATCATAAGAGACTTCAACACCACCAAGAAGCTGCAGACACATTTGTTCAATAAGTTAAACTCCAGGAGCAGGAAGGAGACAGAGCTGGAGGTGGAGGCCACCCTGCCACGAAAAGGTCAGAAAAGAAGAAAATCATGCCTGGTGAGATGGCTCACGATGAGATATGCAAGAGAGGGCCAACAAAGTTGAAGTCCACAATCAAATCATGTACAGAGTCTCAGAGAGCCTCCATCATCGTTTCCTCATCCATGCCTTTTTTATACCGACTTGGCCTTCTGACCCCAGTCAGTCCTTCAAGAGCTCAGCAAATGCTTGCTGAAGTTTGACAACAGGGCAACAGTTGAGAACTTGCAATGTGAGCTGAAGAGTATGTGGTTGCACAGTGGGAGGCTGAAAACATCAGCAATGGAGGAAAACGGCATCAGGATAGTGAGTGAAACACCAGGGGCAGACCTGATGGAGTGGAGATGATGAATAAATGATGTTCCTCCTGCAAAGATTGTGCAGTATGTTGTTATCAAATACTCCAGAGGTACAACTTGTTGACAGATGCTTACCACATCATAGGTCTTGGGTACAAGTTCCTGGTCACTGCCAGTCACCAAAAAGCCTGTGAGAAAGTTTCTCAACTCTGAAGTACACCAAAGTCGACTCAAGCACTCTCTCCCAGGAGCCCCTAGAGGCCCTTATGCTGATAACAGAAGGACATCTCAATGGCCATGGATACACATGTACTGATAGACAGAGTTCAAAGGGTGAGCTGTTGAAAACTGCTAACACATTAGGGTAAGATATATTTTTCTCTTTGGCAGAAAAGCTTTCTACTTTCCATTTAATTAACGACATAGTGTAAGTCTATGTCAATTTCTAATGTCTCAATTTTCTGTTTTACTGTGTTGTTTGTAGTAGTGCTGTCTATTACATGTGTGAGTGTGTTCTGTAGCACCATCTATTACGTGTGTGTGTGTGTGTGTGTGTGTGTGTGTGTGTGTGTGTGTGTGTGTGTGTGTGTGGGTGGGTGGTGGGTGGGTGGGTGGGTGGGTGGGTGGGTGGGTGGGTGGGTGGTGGGTGGGTGGGTGGTGGTGGGTGGTGGTGGTGGGTGGGTGGGTGGTGGGTGGGTGGGTTGGTGGGTGTGGGTGGGTTGGGTGGGTGGGTGGGTGGGGGGTGGGTGGGTGGGTGGGGTTGGGTGGGTGGGTGGGTGGGTGGGTGGGTTGGGTTGGGTGGGTGGGTGGGTGGGGTGTGGGTGGGTGGTGGGTTGGTGGGTGGTGGGTGGGTGGGTGGGTGGGGTGTGTGTGTGTGTGTGTGTGTGTGTGTGTGTGTGTGTGTGTGTGTGTGTGTGTTCTGTGTGCACGTGCTACACTGACAATGTAGTGTGTAATGTTGTAGCACTGTGTACTACTATGACAATGTGTTTGGGTTCTGTAGTAGCACTGTGTACTACACTGGCAATGTGTGTGTGTTCTGTAGTACTTGTACTACACTGACAATGTGTGTGTTCTGTGTAGCACAGTACTACTCTGACAATGTGTGTGTTCTGTTGTAGCAACAGGTCTACTACTCTGACAATGTGTGTGTTCTGTTGCAGCACCAGGTCTACTACTATGACAATGTGTGTGTTCTGTAGTCACACTAGGTTTACTACTCTGACAATGTGTTTGTGTTCTGTTGTAGCACTGTGTACTACACTGGCAATGTGTATATGTTCTGTTGTAGCACCAGGTCTACTACTCTGACAATATGTGTGTGTGTTCTGTAGTAACACAAGTCTACTACTCTGACAATGTGTGTGTGTCTGTAATAGCACCAGGTCTACTACGCTGACATGTGTGTGTTCTGTTGTAGCACCAGGTCTACTACGCTGACAGTGTGTGTTCTGTTGTAGCATGCTACTATGACAATGTCTGTATGTGTTCTGTTGTAGCACCAGGTCTACTACTCTGACAATGTGTGTTCTGTTGTAGCACCAGGTCTACTACTATGACAATGTGTATGTGTTCTGTTGTAGGACCAGGTCTACTACTATGACAATGTGTATGTGTTCTGTTGTAGCACTGTGTACTACACTGGCAATGTGTGTGTGTTCTGTTTGTAGCACCAGGTCTACTACTCTGACAATGTGTGTGTGTGTTCTGTAGTAGCACCAGTCTACTACTCTTACAAATGTGTGTGTGTTCTGTTGGCACCAGGTCTACTACTCTGACAATGTGTGTGTTCTGTTGTAGCACTGGGTACTACACATGGCAATGTTGTATGTTCTGTTGTAGCACCAGGTCTACTACTCTGACAATGTGTGTGTTCTGTAGCACCAGGTCTTCTACTCTGACAATTGTGTGTGTGTTCTGTTGTAGCACCAGGTCTACTACTCTGACAATGTGTGTGTTCTGTTGCCTCAGGTCTTCTACTCTAATGTGTGTGTGTGTTCTGTATTGGCACTGTGTACCATGACAATGTGTGTGAGTTCTGTGGCACCAGGTCTCTCTTACAATGTGTGTGTTCTGTTGTAGCACCAGGTCTACTACTCTGACAATGTGTTGTGTTCTGTTGTACACCAGGTCTACTACTCTGACAATGTGTGTGTTCTGTTGTAGCACTGGGTACTACACTGGCAATGTGTATGTGTTCTGTTGTAGCACCAGGTCTACTACTCTGACAATGTGTGTGTTCTGTTGTAGCACCAGGTCTTCTACTCTGACAATGTGTGTGTGTGTTCTGTTGTAGCACCAGGTCTACTACTCTGACAATGTGTGTTCTTTGTAGCACCATCTACTACTCTACAATGTGTGTGTTCTGTTGTGCACTGGGTACTACACTGGTGTGTATGTGTTCTGTTGTAGCACCAGGTCTACTACTATGACAATGTGTGTGTTCTGTTGTAGCACTGGGTACTACACTGGCAATGTGTATGTGTTCTGTTGTAGCACCAGGTCTACTACTGACAATGTGTGTGTTCTGTTGTAGCACTGGGTACTACACTGGCAATGTGTATGTGTTCTGTTGTAGCACCAGGTCTACTCCTGACAATGTGTGTGTTCTGTTGTAGCACCAGGTCTTCTACTCTGACAATGTGTGTGTGTGTTCTGTTGTAGCACCAGGTCTCTCTGACAATGTGTGTTCTGTTGTAGCATCTACTACTCTGACAATGTGTGTGTTCTGTTATACTGGGTTACACTGGCAATGTGTATGTGTTCTGTTGTAGCACCAGGTCTACTACTATGACAATGTGTGTGAGTTCTGTAGTAGCACCAGGTCTACTACTCTGACAATGTGTGTTCTGTTGTAACACCAGGTCTACCTCTGACAATGTGTGTGTTCTGTTGTAGCACCATCTACTACTCTGACAATGTGTATGTGTTCTGTTGTAGCACCAGGTCTACTACTCTGACAATGTGTATGTGTTCTATTGTAGCACCAGGTCTACTCTGACAATGTGTGTGTTCTGTTGTAGCTCTACTACTCTGACAATGTGTGTGTTCTTTTGCACCAGGTCTACTACTCTGACAATGTATGTGTTCTGTACCAGGTCTACTACTCTGACAATGTGTGTTCTGTTGTAGCACCATCTACTACTCTGACAATAATGTGTGTTCTGTTGTAGCACTGGGTACTACACTGGCAATGTGTATGTGTTCTGTTGTAGCACCAGGTCTACTACTCTGACAATGTGTGTGTTCTGTTGTAGCACCAGGTCTTCTACTCTGACAATGTGTGTGTGTGTTCTGTTGTAGCACAGGTCTACTACTCTGACAATGTGTGTTCTGTTGTAGCACCATCTACTACTCTGACAATGTGTGTGTTCTGTTGCACTGGGTACTACACTGGCAATGTGTATGTGTTCTGTTGTAGCACCAGGTCTACTACTATGACATGTGTGTGAGTTCTGTAGTAGCACCAGGTCTACTACTCTGATAATGTGTGTTCTGTTGTAACACCAGGTCTACTACTCTGACAATGTGTGTGTTCTGTTGTAGCACCATCTACTACTCTGACAATGTGTATGTGTTCTGTTGTAGCACCAGGTCTACTACTCTGACAATGTGTATGTGTTCTTTTGTAGCACAGGTCTACTCTGACAATGTGTGTTCTGTTGTAGCACCATCTATTACTCTGACAATGTGTGTGTTCTGTTGTAGCACCAGGTCTACTACTCTGACAATGTGATGTGCTGTTGAGCCCAGGTCTCTACTCTGACAATGTGTATGTGTTCTGTTGTAGCACCAGGTCTACTACTCTGACTATGTGTGTGTTCTGTTGTAGCACCATCTACTACTCTGACAATGTGTATGTGTTCTGTTGCTAGCACCAGGTCTACTACTCTGACTATTGTGTGTGTTCGTTGTACCATCTACTACTCTGACAATTGTGTGTTCTGTTGAGCACCAGGTCTACTACTCTGACAATGTGTGTGTGTTCTGTTTGTAGCACCATCTACTACTCTGACAATGTGTGTGTTCTGTTGTAACACCAGGTGTACTACTCTGACAATGTGTGTGTGTTCTGTAGTAGCACCAGGTCTTCTCTCTGACAATGTGTGTGTGTTCTGTTGTAGCACAGGTCTACTACTCTGACAATGTGTGTGTTCTGTGTACCACGTGTACTACTATGACAATGTGTATGTGTTCGTTGTAGCACCAGGTCTACTACTCTGACAATGTGTGTTCTGTTGTAGCACCAGATACTCTGACTATGTGTGAGTTCTGTAGTGCCTGTACTACTATGACAATGTATGTGTTCTGTTGTAGCACCAGGTCTACTACTCTGACAATGTGTGTGAGTTCTTAGTAGCACTGTGTACTACTATGACAATGTATGTGTTCTGTTGTAGCACCAGGTCTACTACTCTGACAATATGTGTGTTCTGTTGTAGCACCAGGTCTACTACTCTGACAATGTATGTGTTCTGTTGTAGCACCAGGTCTACTACTCTGACTATGTGTATGTGTTCTGTTGTAGCACCAGGTCTACTACTCTGACAATGTGTGTGTGTTCTGTTGTAGCACCAGGTCTACTACTCTGACAATGTGTGTGTGTTCTGTTGTTGCACCATCTACTACTCTGACAATGTGTGTTCTGTTGTAGCACCAGGTCTACTACTCTGACAATGTGTGTGTTCTGTTGTACCAGGTCTACTCTGACAATGTGTGTGTTCTGTTGTAGCACCATCTACTTCTCTGACAATGTGTGTGTGTTCTGTAGTAGCACCAGGTCTACTACTCTGACAATGTATGTGTTCTGTTGTAGCACCAGGTCTACTATTCTGACAATATGTGTGTGTTCTGTAGTAACAGGTCTACTACTCTGACAATGTGTGTTCTGTTGTAGCACCAGGTCTACTACTCTGACAATGTGTGTTCTGTTGTAGCACCAGGTCTACTACTCTGACAATGTGTGTGTTCTGTTGTAGCACCATCTACTACTCTGACAATGTGTGTTCTGTTGTAGCACCAGGTCTACTACTCTGACAATGTGTGTTCTGTTGTAGCACCAGGTCTGCTACTCTGACTATGTGTGTGTTCTGTTGCTTTTGGGTCCACTACTCTGACAATGTGTGTTCTGTTGGCACCAGGTCTACTACTCTGACAATGTGTGTGTTTGCTGTTGCTTAGCACCAGGTCTGCTCTCTGACTATGTGTGTGTTCTGTGCACCATCTACTACTCTGACAATGTGTATGTGTTCTGTTGTAGCACCAGGTCTACTACTCTGACAATGTGTGTTCTATTTGTAGCACCAGGTCTCTACTCTGACAATGTGTGTTCTGTTGTAACACCAGGTCTGCTACTCTGACTATGGTGTGTTCTGTTGTGGCACAGGTCTACTACTCTGACAATGTGTGTGTGTTCTGTTTGTAGCACCAGGTCTACTACTCTGACAATGTGTGTTCTGTTGTAGCACGGTCTACTACTCTGACAATGTGTGTTCTGTTGTAACACCAGGTCTGCTACTCTGACTATGTGTGTGTTCTGTTGTAGCACCAGGTCTGCTACTCTGACAATGTGTGTGTTCTGTAGTAGCACCAGGTCTACTACTCTGACAATAATGTGTGTGTGTTCTGTTGTAGCACCATCTACTACTCTGACAATGTGTGTGTGTTCTGTTAGTAGCACAGGTCTACTACTCTGACAATGTGTGTTTCTTTTGTAACACAGGTCTACTACTCTGACAATGTGTGTGTGTTCTGTTGTAACACCAGGTCTACTACTCTGACAATGTGTGTGTGTTCTGTAGTAGCACCAGGTCTTCTACTCTGACAATGTGTGTGTGTTCTGTTGTAGCACCATCTACTACTCTGACAATGTGTGTGTGTTCTGTAGTAGCACAGGTCTACTACTCTGACAATGTGTGTGTTCTGTTGTAGCACCAGGTCTACTACTCTGACAATGTGTTCTGTTGTAGCACCAGGTCTACTACTCTAACAATGTGTGTTCTGTTGTAACACCAGGTCTACTACTCTGACTATGTGTGTGTTCTGTTTGTAGCTGTCTACTACTCTGACAATGTCTGTGTGTTCTGTTGTAACACCAGGTCTACTACTCTGACAATGTGTTGTGTTCTGTAGTAGCACCAGGTCTTCTACTCTGACAATGTGTGTGTTCTGTTTGCAACAGGTCTACTACTCTGACAATGTGTGTGTTCTGTTTAACAGGTCTACTACTCTGACAATGTGTATGTGTTCTGTTGTAGCCCAGGTCTACTTCTCTGCAATGTGTGTGTTCTGTAGTAGCACCAGGTCTTCTACTCTGACAATGTGTATGTGTTTCTGTTGTAGCACCAGGTCTACCTCTGACAGTCATGCGTGTTCTGTTGTAGCACCAGGTCTACTACTCTGACAGTGTATGTGTTCTGTTGTAGCAGCCAGTCTACTACTCCTGACAATATGTGTTCTGTTGCTTAGCACCAGGTCTACTACTCTGAAATGTGTGTTCTGTTGTAGCACCATCTACTACTCTGACAATGTGTGTATGTTCTGTGCACCAGGTCTACTACTCTGACAATGTGTGTGTGTTCTGTTTGCTATCTACTCCTCTGACAATGTGTGTGTGTTCTGTATGCCCAGGTCTACTACTCTGACAATGTGTGCTCTGTTGTGGCCAGGTCTACTACTCTGACAATGTGTGTTCTGTTGTAGCATCTACTACTCTGACAATGTGTGTGTTCTGTAGTAGCCAGGTCTCTCTGACAATGTGTGTGTTCTGTTGTAGCACCAGGTCTATACTCCTGTGTATGTGTTCTGTTTAGCACCAGGTCTGCTACTCTGACTATGTGTGTGTTCTGTTGTAGCACCATCTACTACTCTGACAACGTGTGTGTGTTCTGTTGCAACACCAGGTCTACTACTCTGACAATGTGTGTGTGTTCTGTAGTAGCACCAAGTCTACTACTCTGACAATGTGTGTGTTCTGTTGTAGCACCAGGTCTGCTACTCTGACTATGTGTGTGTTCTGTTGTAGCACCATCTACTACTCTGACAACGTGTGTGTGTTCCGTTGTAACACCAGGTCTACTACCTCTGACATGTGTGTTCTGTTGCCTTCGATACTACACTGGCAATGTGTATGTGTTCTGTTGTAGCACCAGGTCTACTACTGACAATTTGTGTTCTGTTGCCTGGGTCTTCTCTGACAATGTGTGTGTGTGTTCTGTTGTAGCACAGGTCTACTACTCTGACAATGTGTGTGTTCTGTTGGCACGGGTACTACACTGCAATGTGTATGTGTTCTGTTGTAGCACCAGGTCTACTACTCTGACAATGTGTGTGTTCTGTTGTAGCACCAGGTCTTCTCTCTGACAATGTGTGTGTGTGTTCTGTAGCACCCAGTACTACTATGACAATGTGTGTGTGTTCTCTGTAGCACCAGGTCTACTACTCTGACAATGTGTGTTCTGTGGAACACCAGGTCTACTACTCTGACAATGTGTGTTGTTATGGCACCATCTCTACTCTGACAAATGTATGTGTTCTGTGCCCAGGTCTACTACTCTGACTATGTGTGTGTTCTGTTGTAGCACCATCTACTACTCTGACAATGTATGTGTGTTCTGTTGTAGCCAGGTCTACTCACCAATGTGTGTGTTCTGTAGTAGCTGTGACTACTATGACAATGTTGTGTTCTGTTGCCAGTCTACTACTCTGACAATGTGTGTTCTGTTGCAGCACAGGTCTACTACTCTGACAATGTATGTGTTCTGTTGTAGCACCAGGTCTACTACTCTGACAATGTGTGTGTGTTCTGTATGCCAGGTCTCTACTCTGACAATGTGTGTGTGTTCTGTTGTAGCTCTACTACTGACAATGTGGGGTTCTGTGTAGCACTGTTCCTACTGACAATGTATGTGTTCTGTTGGCACCAGGTCTACTACTCTGACAATGTGTGTTCTGTTGTAGCAGTCTACTACTCTGACAATGTGTATGTGTTCTGTTGTAGCACCAGGTCTACTACTCTGACAATGTGTGTTCTGTTGTAGCAACAGGTCTACTACCTGACAATGTGTGTGTTCTGTAGTAGCTCGGTCTCTACTCTGACTATGTCGTGTTCTGTTGTAGCACCATCTACTACTCTGACAATGTGTGTGTTCTGTTTGCAGCAGTCTACTCTGACAATGTGTGTTCTGTTTAGCAACAGAGTCTACTACTCTGACAATGTGTGTGTGTTCTGTAGTAGCTCCGGTCTACTACTCTGACAATGTGTGTGTTCTGTTGCGGCAACAGGTCTACTACACTGACAATGTGTGTTCTGTTGTAACACCAGGTCTACTACTCTGACAATGGTGGTTCTGTTGTAGCACCACCTTACTCTCTGACAATGTGTGTGTGTTCTAGTAACACGGGTCTACTACTCTGACTGTGTGTGTGTTCTGTTGTAGCACTGTGTACCTTGATGTGTGTGTTCTGTTGTAACACCAGGTCTACGACTCTGACAATGTGTGTGTTCTGTTGTAACACCAGGTCTACTACTCTGACAATGTGTGTGTGTTCTGTAGTAACACCAGGTCTACTACTCTGACAACGTGTGTGTTCTGTTGTAACACCAGGTCTACTACTCTGATAATGTGTGTGTTCTGTTGTAACACCACCTACTACTCTGACAATGTGTGTGTGTTCTGTAGTAGTACCAGGTCTACCACTCTGACAATGTGTGTGTGTTCTGTAGTAGCACCATCTAATATACTATAGGACTAGGTGTGTGTCTGTCTTTCTGTCTGTCTGTTCTGGGCAGCCGAAACAGCACAATCGTTTTTCATCAAACTTGGTGGAAAAATCGCAAAAAATTGGTAGAGTGGAACAAACCTGGTCCCATGTCGATGGATTCTTTAGGAAGGCATTAATTAACGATTTTATTTACGCTGGCAAAAGATGTCGCTGCACACTGTCAGCCGACGGATGATTGCAGTTATCGTACGGCTCTCTCCTCCTCCTCCCACTTTTGTCTTAGCCTACTTTTTCTTAATGTGTTTGGATTAGTAAGGAAGGAAGATGAGTAGAATAAGAGAGAAAGAAAATAGTTAGAGGTAACAGGTGGAGACTGAGTTTCATCATGCGTCTGGATCGCGCTGCGTTAGAGCATTTCGGACCTTATGAGGCTACAGTGTATTCCTGTGGCTGACTGTACATGGAAAGGAAGATAAAAGATAATAACAGGAATGCAAGGAGAAGATAGAAAGAGGAAAAGGAGAAGAAACATTATTATCCTTAAGAGCGAGGAAAGGAGATAGAGAGGATAGTGAGAGGTGGAGGTATGAATGGAGGATGTGTTTTTAAGTTTCCAGAATACCATATTAAAATCACCTATTTAATGGAAGAAAAAAGTGCTAAATATTTGAGTAGTATAATGGAGAGACAGAGATATATGAATAGAGATAATACGGATAAAAATGGAGAGAGAAGCGGAAAAAACAAAGACATAATGAAGACAGATTCAAGGACACACAGAAAGACAGACAGATAGACAGACTTATGAAGACAATGACAACAGACACATATATACAGAAAGACAGACATAACTACACAGGGTGAATATAGACAGTGAAACCAGGAGGTTGACAAAAATAGACAATTCATACATGCACAAATAGACAATATGGCAACTAACATGACAGACAGACATACAGACAGCTGACTGACTGGTTCACGTGGACAAACAGGCAGCACGCCAACAACGGATAAGACAGACAGATTTGACACAAAGAGTACAGACGGGCTTACAGGCAAACACCTGCAGACAAACAGACAGTTGGAATGGCAATAGACAGGACGGATAGACTTGAGACAGATTAGAAGGTATTTATAAAGAAGAATAACACCAAATTGACCATAGCTGAGTCAGTGAGGGTAGGAGGTCTTACATCCAAGCGTAAATAATAAGGCATTGAAAACTAACACCCTCGGCGGAAAGAACATCGATGGTCGGTCAGTCATGTGAGATGGGCCTAAAACTGACTAACGTAGATGATGACTATGATGACACACAGGTGATGACTTAAGCAGATGGTGACTAATCTAACCAGAATCAAGGTCACTTCTCTTCATAATATAATTTATCTCGGAATGATCATGGTGATTTATAATATATTTTTATGATTTTAACCTCTCCCTATGGTGAATATTTCTTTAACTAATTATTCTAACTTATTCTATTCCTTCCTATAGTATATTAGAGTACATTTTACCTAATAACCACGGCCATGATTATAACAACCCAGGACCATGATTATAATACTCGACCACAATCATAACAACCATGGACTATGATCATAACAACCCGACCTGATTATAACAACCGACCATGATTATAACAACCCGACCATGATTATAACACCTCGACTATGATTATAACAACCGACCATGATTATAACCTCGACTATGATTATAACAACCACGACCATGATTATAACACCTACGACTGGATTATAACAACCACGACCATGATTATAACAACCACGACCATGATTATAACAACCCACGACGCAATTATAACATACGACTATGATTATAACAACCACGACCATGATTATACAACCACGACCGCGATCATAACAACCGACTATGATTATAACAACCGACCATGATTATAACAACCGACCATGATTATAACAACCGACCGCAGTTATAACAACCGACCGCCAGTTATAACAACCACGACCATGATTATAACAACCACGACCGCAGTTATAACAACCGACCGCAGTTATAACAACCACGACCGCCAGTTATAACAACCACGACCATGTTATAACCCACGACCATGATTATAACAACCACGACCGCCAGTTATAACAACCACGACCATGATTATAACAACCCCGACCGCCAGTTATAACAACCACGACCATGATTATAATACGACCGCCCAGTTATAACAACCACGACCAGTTATAACAACCCACGACCATGATTATAACAACCCGACCATGATTATAACAACCACGACCGTGATTATAACAACACGACCATGATTATAACAACCACGACCATGATTATAACAACCGACCATGATTAACTAGCCACGACCGCAGTTTTTATAACCCGACCGCCATGATTATAACAACCCGACCATGATTATAACAACACGACCGCGGTTATAACCACGACCAGCGATTTAACAACCACGACCATGATTATAACAACCACGACCATGATTATAACAGCCGACCATGATTATAACAACCCACGACCATGATTATAACAACCACGACCGCCGATTATAATAACCCGACCCATGATTACAACAGCCGACCATGATTATAACAACCCGACCGCCCAGTTATAACAACCGACTGATTATAACAACCGACCATGATTATTACAACACGACCATGATTATAATACTCCACGACCATGAGTTATAACAACCGACCGCCAGTTATAACAACCACCGCCCGATTATAACACCTCATTGCCATTAAACAACCCGACCATGATTATAACAACCATGACCCATGATTATAACACCCACGATTATGATTATAACAACCCCGACCCCATGATTATAACAACCGCCAGTTATAACAACCACGACCATGATTATAACAACCGACCATGATTATAATACTCACAACCGCCAGTTATAACAACCGACCATGATTATACCACCCGACCGTAGTTATAACAACCGTATGATTATAACAACCACGACCATGGTTATAACAACCCGACCGCCAGTTATAATACTCGACCATGATTATAACAACCACGACCATGATTATAACCGACCATGATTATAACAACCGACCACCAGTTATAACAACCCGACCGCCAGTTATAACAACCACGACCATGATTATAACAACCCGACCATGATTATAACCCGACCGCAGTTATAACAACCCGACCACGGTTATAACAACCCGACCATGATTATAACAACCACGACCATGATTATAACAACCACGACCGTCAGTTATAACAACGACGCCAGTTATAACAACCACGACCATGATTATAACAACCACGACCGCGAGTTATAACAACCCGACCATGATTATAACAACCCGTGCAATTATAACAACCGACCGCCAGTTATAACAACCACGACCATGATTATAACAACCCGACCATGATTATAACAACGACCATGATTATAACAACCACGACCATGATTATAACCACCACTATGATTACAACAACCACGACCATGATTATAACAACCACGACCATGATTATAACACCTACGACTATGATTATAACAACCACGACCATGATTATAACAACCACGACCATGATTATAACAACCACGATTATGATTATAACAACCACGACCATGATTATAACAACCACGATTATGATTATAACAACCACGACCATGATTATAACAACCACCGACCATGATTATAACAACCACGACCATGATTATAACCACGACCATGATTATAACAACCACTTACCATGATCATAACAACCACGACCATGATTATAACAACACCGACCATGATTATAACAACACCGACCATGATTATAACAACCACGACCATGATTACAACAACCACGACCATGATTATAACAACCACCACTATGATTACAACAACACACTAATTCGTATTATAACAACCACGACCATGATTATAACACCTACGACTATGATTATAACAACCACCCACCATGATTATAACAACACACGACCATGATTATAACAACCACGATTATTATAACAACCACGCACCATGATTATAACAACCACGATTATGATTATAACAACCACGACCATGATTATAACAACCACCGACCATGATTATAACAACCACGACCATGATTATAACCACGACCATGATTATAACAACCACAACTATGATCATAACAACCACGACCATGATTATAACAACCACGACCATGATTATAACAACCATCACCATGATTATAACAACCACGACCATGATTATAACAACCACTGACCATGATTATAATACTCACGACCATGATTATAACAACCACTACTATGATCATAACAACCACGACCATGATTATAACAACCACGATTATGATTATAACAACCACGACCATGATCACAACAACCACGACCATGATTATAACAACCAACCATGATTACAACAACCACGACCATGATTATAACAACCACGACCATGATTACAACAACCACGACCATGATTATAACAACCACGACTATGATTATAACAACCACGACCATGATTATAACAACCACGACCATGATTATAAGAACACCGACCATCTGGAAAACGATGTCGCTGTACGCTGTTAGCCGGACAGCGGTTACGCGCTAGCCAAGCAAGAGCGTTCGAACTTTCACGCCTCGGTAAGCTGTACCAACGGACTTGCCACCGGGCACGAAGGGCCCACGATCACTTGTCTAGTACTATGACAATGTGTGTGTGTTCTGTAGTAACACCAGGTCTACTACTCTGACAATGTGTGTGTTCTGTTGTAACACCAGGTCTACCACTCTGACAGTGTGTGTGTTTGTGTTCTGTTGTAGCACCATCTACTATGAAAATGTGTGTGTTCTGTAGTAACACCAGGTCTATTACTCTGACAATGTGTGTGTTCTGTAGTAACACCAGGTCTATTACTCTGACAATGTGTGTGTTCTGTAGTAACACCAGGTCTACTACTCTGACAATGTGTGTGTTCTGTAGTAACACCAGGTCTATTACTCTGACAATGTGTGTGTTCTGTAGTAACACCAGGTCTACTACTCTGACAATGTGTGTGTTCTGTAGTAACACCAGGTCTATTACTCTGACAATGTGTGTGTTCTGTAGTAACACCAGGTCTATTACTCTGACAATGTGTGTTCTGTAGTAACACCAGGTCTACTACTCTGACAATGTGTGTGTTCTGTAGTAACACCAGGTCTATTACTCTGACAATGTGTGTTCTGTAGTAACACCAGGTCTATCACTCTGACAGTGTGTGTGTGTGTGTTCTGTTGTAGCACCATCTACTATGAAAAATGTGTGTTCTGTAGTAACACCAGGTCTATTACTCTGACAATGTGTGTGTTCTGTAGTAACACCAGGTCTATTACTCTGACAATGTGTGTGTTCTGTTGTAACACCAGGTCTACCACTCTGACAGTGTGTGTGTTTGTGTTCTGTTGTAGCACCATCTACTACTATGAAAATGTGTGTGTGTTCTGTAGTAACACCAGGTCTATCACTTGACAGTGTGTGTGTGTGTTCTGTTTAGCACCATCTACTATGAAAATGTGTGTGTGTTCTGTAGTAACACCAGGTCTATTACTCTGACAGTGTGTGTGTTTGTGTTCTGTTGTAGCACCATCTACTATGAAAAGTGTGTGTTCTGTAGTAACACCAGGTCTATTACTCTGACAATGTGTGTGTTCTGTAGTAACACCAGGTCTACTACTCTGACAATGTGTGTGTGTTTTGTTGTAGCACCATCTACTACTATGAAAATGTGTGTGTGTTCTGTTGTAACACCAGGTCTATCACTCTGACAGTGTGTGTGTGTGTGCTGTTGTAGCACCATCTACTACTATGAAAATGTGTGTGTGTTCTGTAGTAACACCAGGTCTACTGACAGTGTGTGTGTGTGTGTTCTGTTGTAGCACCATCTACTACTATGAAAATGTGTGTGTGTTCTGTAGTAACACCAGGTCTACTACTCTGACAGTGTGTGTGTTTGTGTTCTTGTTGTAGCACCATCTACTACTATGAAAATGTGTGTGTGTTCTGTTGTAACACCAGGTCTACTACTCTGACAGTGTGTGTGTTTGTGTTCTGTTGTAGCACCATCTACTACTAAGAAAATGTGTGTGTGTTCTGTAGTAACACCAGGTCTATTACTCTGACAATGTGTGTGTTCTGTAGTAACACCAGGTCTACTACTCTGACAATGTGTGTGTTCTGTAGTCACCAGTCTACTACTCTGACAATGTGTGTGTGTTTTGTTGTAGCACCATCTACTACTATGAAAATGTGTGTGTGTTCTGTAGTACCAGGTCTATCACTCTGACAGTGTGTGTGTGTGTGTTCTGTAGTAACACCAGGTCTACTACTCTGACAATGTGTGTGTGTTCTGTAGTAACACCAGGTCTACTACTCTGACAATGTGTGTGTGTTTTGTTGTAGCACCATCTACTACTATGAAAATGTGTGTGTGTTCTAGTAACACCAGGTCTCTCACTCTGACAGTGTGTGTGTGTGTGTTCTGTAGTAACACCAGGTCTACTACTCTGACAATGTGTGTGTTCTGTAGTAACACCAGGTCTACTACCTGACAATGTGTGTGTTTTGTTGTAGCACCAGGCCTACCACTCTGACAGTGTGTGTGTGTTCTGTTGTAGCACCAGGTCTACTACTCTGACAATGTGTGTGTTCTGTAGTAACACCAGGTCTACTACTCTGACAATGTGTGTGTTTTGTTGTAGCACCAGGTCTACCACTCTGACAGTGTGTGTGTGTGTTCTGTTGTAGCACCAGTCTACTACTATGAAAATGTGTGTGTGTTTTGTTGTAGCACCAGGTCTACTACTCTGACAATGTGTGTGTTCTGTAGTAACACCAGGTCTACTACTCTGACAATGTGTGTGTGTTTTGTTGTAGCACCAGGTCTATTACTCTGACAATGTGTGTGTTCTGTAGTAAGACCAGGTCTACTACTCTGACAATGTGTGTGTTCTGTAGTAACACCAGGTCTACTACTCTGACAATGTGTGTGTGTTTTGTTGTAGCACCAGGTCTATTACTCTGACAATGTGTGTGTTCTGTAGTAAGACCAGGTCTACTACTCTGACAATCCGCTGACTTGTGGATTAACCTTGGTAGTATAAGGCGATGGTAGTAAACCCTTAACGAAAAATCTGCGGTGGACCTCCGCATCAGGCAGACATGCTTACAGAACTCCAACAAGACCCCAACGGCGGTATAGGCGGAAGAGGTGACCAACATGGGAACCCAACGACTGCAACCCGGACAAAGGCAATGCATGATGGACAGGCTACTAGGGCAAAACCCAACAAACTGGGCTATCAGCAGTCCATTGCAAATCGCCCTCTCCCCAGTTGTTGCAACACTTGCACCACATGGTTAGGAAAAAGGAGAACCAAGATGTGTGGTTGCAGCCTGCGCTCCTGTTTCACCATACAGATCAACTCTTGCGCAGCTCACCATACTCCTCATCATCATCAAATCCTTATACCCCAAAAGTCCTTTGGCGACGGTTGAGTGGCGACGGGGACATGTAGAGATGCATGCTGGGACTCTCTAGTCACAATTCTGGGATCTAGGCAGCAGTGCAATCTGGTCCTGTCTTTTTTAACTGAGCAGCCCTTTCGAGGAGCCACTCTGCTCACCCCACATGGGGAGGGGGCTAGAAAAGGTGCCCTAAACATAGCCTGCCTAAAGAACCAACCTGACTGGGCAACAGACCCAGTAAGGTCATCCTAATGCGTTCGAAAACACAATTATTATCCCAGATCAAAACAAAAACAAACTATACAAACTCTTCTGGTCACTGCATTGAATATCAGGACCCTTCTGGTTACTGGCACAAATGCGCGCCTGGAAAGAGGAACCGCCCTTGTTGCAAAAGAGCTGGCTAGGTATAACATTGACATAGCAACCATAAGTGAGTCCTGGCTCTCAGACGAGGGTCGTCTCACTGAACGGGGGTCTGGCTATACCTTCTTCTGGAAGGGTAAGCCTGCTGTGGAGAGAAACAGCATTTATGGAGTTGGCTTTGCTAACTGATATGCCTGTTGGGATCAACGAGCGCCTCATGACACTCAGAGTCACACTAAATCACTCATGTCATGCCTTCTTCATCAGTGCATACACCCCAACACTGGATGCAGAGGATGACATCAAGGAGGCCTTTTATGCCGACCTTGACGGAGTGCTAACCTCTATCCCCAGAGAAGATAAGGTTGTGCAGAGATGTTGACATTTGGGAGGGAACCATAGGAGGAAATGGACTAGGCAAATGTAATCCCAATGGCCTACTCCTCCTCAGCAAGTGTGCTGCACACAACCTGACTATCATCAATACCTTGTTTAGACTGGCCGACAAGTTCAAGGGTTGTTGGCAACACCCACGATCCAAACACTGGCATCTCATTGACCACATCATTGTCAGAGAAAGATATCGCCAAGATGCCCTCATCACCCGAGCAATGCGTTGCTCAGACCACCGCGACACTGATCATCGTGTCGTCAGTGCCAAGCTCTCACTTCATGTAGCCCGAAAACAGCAAAGGCAATAAGCCACCAGAAGAGGTTTTAACACTAAGCATCTGGAGGAGCCAGTGGTAGCTCATGCTTTCAGAGAGCAGCTCGAACATGGGCTGATAAACAACCCGACAACAAACAACCCAAATCCCAGTGCCAAATGGGGTATTCTCGACACTGTCGTGACAAAAACCAGCAGAGAGACCCTGGGCTAGACCCATAAGAATACATCAGGACTGGTTTGATGAAAATGACCCGGAAATCAATGTACTCGTCGATGATAAACAAGCTGCTTTAACTAATTGGCAGAACGATCCTCAGTCTCAACCAACGATGATACCGTTCCAAGAAGAAGAAAGCGGTAGTACAGCATGAACTTCGCAAAGTAAAGAACGACTGATTTAAAAATAATGCATGAGAAATACAAAAACTTGCAGATCAACACAAGATGCAAAAATTTGTCAACTCCACTAAAACATTTTATGGGCCAATCACTCATGGCACAGCCCCCTCTGCTCATCCGACAGTAACTCCCTAAATAAAGATGAAGAAGGCATGCGTCAGTGCTGGAAAGAGCACTACCATTCGCTGTTTAACGGAAACACCAAAATGGATGTCCTGACTACCCAGCAGGTCCTCAGCACCCAGAGCTGACCCACCTCAGCTATCCTCCATCCCTGGATGAGGTAGCTACTGCCATCAAACATATAAAAAATAGCAAAGCTTCAGGGCATGATGGAATCCCAGCCGAGATGTATAAAGCAGGAGGACCTCTGCTTACCAGCCATCTCCACTCACTCCAGGAGAATATATGGGAAAAGGAGGAAATCCCCCAAGCTCTTAAAGATGCCTCCATTGTCAATATTTATAAGAACAAGGGTGACCAGTCAGACTGTGGCAACTATCGCGGGATCTTGCCGCTCTCCGTAGCTGTCAAGAATATAGCCAGAGTCCTCCTAAACAGACTTCTCCCTGAGGCGGAAAACTTTCTCCCAGAATCTCAATGTAGCTTTACATCATCACGTGGCACCACTGACATAATCTTTGCTGCTCGCCAAATACAAGAAAAGTCCAGAGAACAATGTCACGACCTGTACATGGCCTTCATCAGCCTAACCAAGATCTTCCCCATCCAAGCGGGGTAAAACAAGGATGTGTACTGGTGCCAACTCTCTTCCATTTCCTTGGCTGCCTTCCTTACTCATGCCAGTTGCCAATTTAACCAGCAGGGTGAACATCGAGTACTGGGTGAAGGATATTTTCAACATGACTCCATGCAAGAACAAAGATGTCGGTAGCTTCCATTACTGAACTTCAGCATGCAGACGAACTCACCCTTATCGCTCACACTGAACGCGACCTACAGGAGATCCTGAACACCAACACTTCAGCCTTGAGATGAATGAACTTAAGACCCAGATTCTCTTTCAGCATGCCCCTGGTTCAGCCACACCTCCACCATCCATCCAGCTTAAAGGTAATACCCTTTCCAATGTTACCCACTTTTGTTATCTCGGCTCCCACCTGTTCACCACCGCGGACCTCGATGAAGAGATTCAACATCAGATCAGATGTGCATCTCAAGCCTTTGGCGAACTTTGTACCCATGTCTTCAGCTGGAGGGAGCTGAAATTATCTACAAAGTTGCATGTATATCAAGCAGTGGTCCTCCCCACCTTGCTATATAGCATTAAGACATGGGTCACAAACAGGAGGCACCTCAAAGCACTTAAAAACTTTCACCAACTTAGTCTACGTTCCATCCTCCGAGTTCGCTGGGAAGACAAAAGAACAAATGCCAGTATTCTTGATGACACCAACTGTAGGAGCATCGAGGCTACCATTATCCACGAACATCTATGTTGGACTGGCCATATTACCCGCATGGAAAACAGTAGACTGTCAAAGAAACTACTTTACAGTATAAATAATAAAGCTGGTGGGCAACTGAAGAGGTATAAGGATAGTCTTAAGACAAACCTGAAAAAGTGCCAAATCGACCCCTCACCTTGGAGTCGATACACCACTGCAACTGAAGGAACACCACACGAGGTGTCAATACTTTTGAGTTAGCCCGATTGCAAACGCGAGGAGACAAAGCGCCAACACCAGAAAGATAGCGCGTTTCCCTAGATGAAGCCATCCACATGTGCAACATCTGCAAACAACTCTGCCAGTCCTGTATCAGCCTCTTTAGTCACCTTAAAACTCACATCATTAATAACTCATATCATTATCTCATAGCTGAATAATCGTCATACTCGATTCCGAGTAACAGCAAAGTAGTAAGTAGTCTATAGTAGCACCAATTGAATTGAAACATTTTATTTAGCCAGAAAAATACAGATACAGAGTGGATAATAAAAACAATATTAACATGGCAGAGCCAGCTGAGAACCTGAGCTCTCTTTGAGGCACCTGATATACACTATACATTTATCTCAAGGAAGTATTATGTAACATTTAGTATCATCTGGAATAGTACAATAGCATGGTAGTAATAAGTACATCTCATAGTGTTACCCGTATCACTTCAATAAATAATTATTTTATTATTTATTATTTTCATTATTTTTTTATATTTTTCTTTATTATTATTTTGTTTATTTATTTATTTATTTATTTATACATACATATACACACACATATACATATATACACAGGTCTACTACTCTGACAATGTGAGTGTTCTTTTGTAGTACCAGATACAGTACTCTGACAATGTGTGTGTTCTGTTGTAGCACCATCAGTAGAATGTCAATTTAAAGTTTCAATTTAAGATTATTGATTTAAAGCAATACCCAAAATTAAGGACAATGTTTTAATTTAAAGCAAATCTTTCCTATTTTGCATGAGTCAATCTGGCATATTTTTTTTGCGCCTAATGTTTCTCTGGGCACGCTACATTGTCCTAAGGGCAAAGCTGTACTGTACATGTACTCAAAGTAATGTACTAAATGATTACAAAAATTTTTGTCTAGTGCAAACTATAGCATGATTATATTCAAATTAATCACTATCTTATAAGAATTCCAGCAATGTAAATTATATTCTCCCAGGTCACTTCTATTAAATTTTATAAGCAAAAAACAAAACTCAATCTAAGAGGACATAAATAAACAATTAAATACTTCACCATAAATTGCCAACTTTCAAACATGTCACTGTCACCTCCTCCCTACCCAACACCTTCCCAACAAAGGTTTGTGGTTTTCATAATTTAGGTTTTTATCTTATATAATATCTCAGACTAAAGTTAGGAGAATATAATTTGCATTGCTGAATCCTCAAAGTAAGTTAAATACAGTATTCTATTGTTTTTATTTATTATTGTACGATATACTGCTGATGAAGTTAA
>NW_024711058.1:82500-125780 GCF_018991925.1 Homarus americanus | reverse complement strand
TTCATCGTCCGTAAGTGTGAGCGTGTGTTTCTGTCAGATGTTTGCAAATAGAGATCTTTTTTCTCATAGTCGAGTATACAGCGGTAGTTCTTGAGGAATTCATGACCTATTATAAAGTCAAAGGTGCTCATGTCCCCTCTACCTTTATGTTCTTCAGCCCCTCAAGAAGGTTGACCCTCTTCATATGGATCTCGACGTTGTTGGGGTTCACGCCCCAAGATTCCAAGATCCTGAGCGACGTGGGTGGTGATACCAAAGTCAGCCTACCTGACTCTATCTTTTATTTTCATTCGGGACCCTCGCATGACGGGGTAAAATATGCGTTGGCATAGAGATACTGTGACGCAGGAATAAATTGCCCTTCCAGTATCCTGGCTTATTATTCCTGATGTACAGTTCAGATTCTGGCTGCCATCTCTGGATGGTGCGAGTCTTTTGCAGGAGTGAACTGCCGATCTTGTTTTCAAAAATTCTTTACTCGCTGAAGGAGCAATACGCGCTCTGGCGTGTTTATTTTGATGTCGTGGTTGAACTATATCTCAACATTAGCGACCAACCCGCATCTTCTGGCAATTTTAGACCAGATTCATACATCGGGCTGTCGTCGCCACCGACACTGTCGACCAAGGACTCCGACGCTGAGGGCAGACTCGTGGTTAAGGTCCACCATGCCCACCCCGGAGTCCACACCAGAACTGACAAGGCTCCTCGTTGATAGTGGTTGAACGTGCTGTGATTCCGTCAAGCAGACAGGATAGTGTCTATATCGCAAACGGGGAAGTCACAGGTTTGAGGCGCAGGATCAATATATAACCCAAAGGTGTTATCGGGAGGTCCCCTAGTTCCCAGCACCACCTACGGACACATGGGCCACCATTAAGTCCTTAAGGAACCAAAAGGGTCCTTTGTTCGCCAACCTTGCACCCTACGAACACTAGCTGGCGGCAACCACACGGGAGCGAAGTGAATTGCTCCAAGTGCCTGTCTTATGGGAACTTCATAATGATTTATAGTTTCTCGTAAACTATACTGTTAGGTCTTAGTTTAACGAGATTAACACTCTGAAATATTTATATAGTAAGAGGTATGTGTGTGTGTGTGTGTGTGTGTGTGTGTGTGTGTGTGTGTGTGTGTGTGTGTGTGTGTGTGTGTCTGTGTGTGTGCACAGTAGTAGTAGTAGTATCGTGATAGTAGTGAATATGTGCGTGGTAGTAGTTGTAGTAGTAGTAGTAGTCTCGTGGTAGTAGTGAAGATGTGTGTGGTAGTAATAGAAGTAGTAGTAGTGGCAAGTAGCCCCGTGATAGTAGGTTGGGTGATGTGTAGTAGCAGTCTCGTGGTTGTAGTAAGATGTGTGGTATGTAGTAGGAGTATTAGTAGTGGTGGTAGTAGTAGTAGTCTCGTGATAGTAGTTAAGATGTGTGGTAGTAGCAGTATTAGTCTCGTGGATGTAGTGAAGATGTGCGTGTGCTAGTGTAGTAATAGTGGTAGTCACGTAGTGGCAGTAAAGATGTGTGTAGTAGTAGTAGTAGTAGTAGTAGTAGTGAAGATGTGTGTGTAGTAGTTCGTCTTTTCTCTCCTTCGGCCGGCTTTGCTCTGCCCTCAGGAACGAGCTTGCCCTCTACTCCGACAACTGCTGCAGATATTGACTATGAGGCTACAGTCACTGAATGCCGCATAGATCTGCGGCTCAACTTATTTAACACAGATAGGATAGCTTCATGTATTAGGATATTTTACCATAAGTGTGTACAAATGGTGGCGAAGGTGTGGCTATTGGGGAGGGCTAAGTCACGTTTTAAAAAATAGTATTAGGATAGTTAATTTTATGTTATAAATAGTGGCGTGATTAACAAGTTTCTGTTACCCAGAAAATAGACTTATATTTATTTCACATAACTTATATAACACATAAGCAAACATTACAGAACAAGAACACTCCATGTGTGTGCTTCCAAATTAATGATTATCATTGAAGACCACAACACTACTGGCCTTGAGGGACACACTGAGGCCTTATATACACCAGGGCATAATAAATGACCAACTTGTCTTCACAGTTTCATCGTCCAAAGTGGAGCGGATCTTTTCTGTCAGATGTTTGCAAATAGAGATCTTTTTTTTTCTTCTCATAGTCGAGAGCACAGCGGTAGTTCTTGAGGAATTCATGACCTATTATAAAGTCGTGCGTGCCATGTCCTCTACTTCACCAGCCCCCAAAGAAGTTGCTGACCCTTTCATGGATCTCGACGTTGTTGTGGGGTTCACGCCCCAAGATCCAAGAGATCCTGAGCGAGGGTGGCGACGTTCAAAGTCAGGCTCACCTGACTCTATCTTTATTTTCATTCGGGGACCCTCGCATGACGGGGTAAAATATGCGTTGGCATAGAGATACTGTGACGCAGGAATAAATTGTCTCTTCCAGTATCCCGGCTTATTATTCCTGATGTACAGTTCAGATTCTGGCTGCCACCGATGCAGTGAGTCTTTGCAGGAGTGAACTGCCGATCTTGTTTTCAAAAATTTTTACACGTTGAAGGGAGCACAATACGCGCTCTGCAGGTTATTTTGATGTCGTGGTTGAACTATATCTCAACATTATTAAAGCGCGATCAACCCGCATCTTCTGGTACTTTTAGACCAGATTCATACATCGCTGTCGTCGCCACCGACACTGTCGACCAAGCGACCCGACGCTGCGGCAGACCGTGGTTAAGGTCCACCATGCCCACCCCGGACCACCTCAGGAACTGACAAGGCCCTCGCCACAACATAGTTACACAAGAAAACGCTAGCATTGTGATAGTGTCTATATCGCAAACGGGGAAGTCACAGGTTTGAGGCGCAGGATCAATATATAACCTAAAGGTGTTATCGGGGAGGTCCTCTAGTTCCCAGCACCACCTACGGACACATGGGCCACAACTCATTAAGTCCTTAAGGAACCAAAAGGGTCCTTTGTCTGCCAACCTTGCACTCCTACGAACACCAGCTATGCACCACACGGGAGCGAAGCAGAATTGTTCCTCATACTCTGTCTTGCGGGGAACTTCATAATGATTTTATGTTTCTCAAAACGGTACTGTTAGGTCTTAGTTTAACGAGATTAACACTCTGAATATTTATAGTAAGAGGTATGTGTGTGTGTGTGTGTGTGTGTGTGTGTGTGTGTGTGTGTGTGTGTGTGCCTGTGTGTGTGCACACAGTAGTAGTAGTAGTATCGTGATAGTAGTGAATATGTGCGTGGTAGTAGTTGTAGTAGTAGTAGTAGTCTCGTGGTTGTAGTGAAGATGTGTGTGGTAGTAGTAGGAGTATTAGTAGTGGCAGTAGTAGTAGTCTCGTGATAGTAGTTAAGATGTGTGTGGTAGTAGTAGTATTAGTCTCGTGGATGTAGTGAAGATGTGTGTGCGTGTATAGTAGTAATAGTAGTAGTCACGTAGTGGTAGTAAAGATGTGTGTAATAGTAGTAGTAGTATTAGTCTCGTGGATGTAGTGAAGATGTGTGTGCGTGTATAGTAGTAATAGTAGTAGTCACGTAGTGGTAGTAAAGATGTGTGTAATAGTAGTAGTAGTAGTAGCAGTAGTAGTAGTAGTGAAGATGTGTGTGTAGTAGTCTGTCTTTCTCTCTCCTTCGGCCGGCTTTGCTCTGCCTCAGGGGAACGAGAGCTTCTGCCCCTACTCCGACAACTGCTGCAGATATTGACTATGAGGCTACAGTCACTGAATGCCGCATAGATCTGCGGCTCAACTAATTTAACACAGATAGGATAGCTTCTTATGTATTAGGATATTTAACATTAAGGTAAATAAATGGTGGCGAAGGTGTGGCTATTGGGGGAGGCTGGAGGCCACGTTTTAAAAAAATAGTATTAGGATAGTTAATTTTAAGGTTATAAAATAGTGGCGTGATTAACAAGTTTCGTTACCCAGAAAATAGACTATATTTATTTCACATAACTTACATAACACATAAGCAAACATAACAGAACAAGAATATTCCATGTGTGTGCTTCAAATTAATGATTATCATTGAAGACACAACACTACTGGCCTTGAGGGACACACCGAGGCCTTGAGGGACACACCAGGGCATACTGGGCCACGACTCAACGGTCTCACAGTTTCATCGTCCGTAAGTGTGAGCGGACTTTTCTGTCAGATGTTTGCAAATAGAGATCTTTTTTCTCATAGTCGAGAGCACAGCGGTAGTTCCTGAGGAATTCATGACCTATTATAAAGTCAAAGGTGCTCATGTCTCTCACCTTTATGTTCTCAGCCCTCAAGAAGGTTGACCCTTTCATGTGGATCTCGACGTTGCTGGGGTTCACGCCCCACGATTCAAGATTTTTAGCGACGTGGGTGGCGACAATAAAGTCAGGCTCACCTGACTCTATCTTTATTTTCATTCGGGGACCCTCGCATGACGGGGTAAAATATGCGTTGGCATAGAGATACTGTGACGCAGGAATAAATTGTCTCTTCCAGTATCCTGGCTTATTATTCCTGATGTACAGTTCAGATTCTGGCTGCCATCTCTGGATGGTGCGAGTCTTTTGCAGGAGTGAACTGCCGATCTTGTTTTCAAAATTCTTACACGTTGAAGGGAGCACACGCGCTCTGCAGGTTATTTTGATGTCGTGGTTGAACTATATCTCAACATTATTAGCGCGACCAACCCGCATCTTCTGGTACTTTAGACCAGATTCATACACGGGCTGTCGTCGCCACCGACACTGTCGACCAAGGACTCCGACGCTGAGGGCAGACTCGTGGTTAAGGTCCACCATGCCCACCCCGGAGTCCACCAGGAACTGACAAGGCTCCTCGTTGATAGTGGTTGAAACGTGCTGTGATTCCGTCAAGCAGACAGGGATAGTGTCTATATCGCAAACGGGGAAGTCACAGGTTTGAGGCGCAGGATCAATATATAACCTAAAGGTGTTATCGGGGAGGTCCTCTAGTTCCCAGCACCACCTACGGACACATGGGCCACAACTCATTAAGTCCTTAAGGAACCAAAAGGGTCCTTTGTTCGCCAACCTTGCACTCCTACGAACACCAGCTGGAGGCACCACACGGGAGCGAAGGTGAATTGCTCCGCGCTCTGTCTTGCGGGGGAACTTCATAATGTTTTTTATGCTTCTCGTAAACTATACTGTTAGGTCTAGTTTAACGAGATTAACACTTGAATATTTATAGTAAGAGGTATGTGTGTGTGTGTGTGTGTGTGTGTGTGTGTGTGTGTGTGTGTGTGTGTGCACAGTAGTAGTAGTAGTATCGTGATAGTAGTGAATATGTGCGTGGTAGTAGTTGTAGTAGTAGTAGTAGTCTCGTGGTAGTAGTGAAGATGTGTGTGGTAGTAATAGAAGTAGTAGCGGCGTGGGTGTCGTGGACCGTCCCTCCTGATCTAAAGTGTTATTGGTGGGGACATACTCGTTGTGTGGGAGCGGGAATTTGACAATGTGTCCGTGAATATCGGATGTCACCCTAAGCATTGTCACCCAAGGTTTCTCCTCATCCCTTACGGCATAAATTGTAAATATTCCGTGTGTTCACCGGCGTTCACCAAGTGAGTGGTGACCTGTGCTGGGTCAGTGGTAGGATAATGAGAAGGTTCGGCGCCAAGGTCAGTGTCGTTAGGCCTACTGTGACAGGGGTGGTCCCGAGACTATCGCCCCTATGGGGCCGAGAGTGCTGCCCATGCGGTCGCCCCCACCACCATAGTAACGGACTCTTAATGTAGGGTCTCGACGAACCTAGTGAGTATACATAACTGATATTACACCAGTGAGACCATATAAATAGTGGTTATTTGTGCCAAGGAAATATAAACTAGTGCCTGGTGTGACAAACTCTTGTCCATAGTGTATCATTCTGATGTATGGATGGTCGCTATTAGGGGGGGTAACCTACACACCCACGCGCGCACGTATGCCCCTACTACCTGGACACACCAGTCCAGCCTGTCACCTCTCCGCCCTTCCCTCATAAGAACCAGTATAATCTTGTGCCTGGGACTAAATCAGATGTCTGGAGGCGGACGTTACCGTCGCCCAAGGTGCTGGTCACTATGCCTGGTAACATTCCTTGCTGCGTCTGTGCTAGCCCGAACCAAAACTGCACAAATTGTGTTTGTGCGAGAAATAACCGACCATGTGTGAATTGCAGGAAGCTAGACCAGTGTCGGAACCCACGTCGCAGGGAGCCGACACAGGCGGCCATAGTGGATATCGCCGGGACCCAACTACCCGATGATATCCGAAATGATAGCAGTGAGTCTACTCAACCCGATAATGTAGTACTAATAAATGCTGCTCCCTCAGTAGCAGGTGTCCACGAGGAGAATGAGAGACAGCCGCCTCAGTGGAATGGCATGTCGATGGAAAATGCAGGCGTATGGGTCAAAGAAACCTACTCAGAAATTGTCAAGTGGTCGCCCGCTAACTTATTTGAACCACCCAAGTGTGCGGCCACCAAAGAAATGATTCGGGAGATGACTCACTTCATGACTGATTACACTCAGGACCGCTTCCTCGCCCCCCTAGCTCTTCAAATACTGGCAATAATACCACATCTATTTTGTCAGAGGACACACACAAAGGCTAAGCACAAAGAAAATGTGGCAGCAATGAAGAGAAGGTTGACAATGTGGCAGACTGGGGCCCTAGATGATCTCCTATGTGAAGCAAGAACACTGCAGGAGAGACTAAAATCTACGGGTGACGGAAAGCAAAACACCGATGACGTGGCAAGACAATTTGGAAACAAAATGCGTGTGGGAAAAGTGTCTCTCGCGGTAAGATCTCTCACACATGAATCCTCCGGTGGAGTGATGCCAATAAACAGAGCGACATTAAAACTATTGAAAGAGAAACATCCCCCTGCAAGCGAAGATGAAGGCATCAGGCTCCAGGGTGCTTATATCCCACCAAACGCTGTCCTGTTCGAGAAAATAACAGGAGAGATGGTGTGGAAAAAGGCACTGAAGACTCGAGGCGGAGCCGGCCCTTCAGGTCTGGATGCAAACGGTTGGAGAGTCATCCTCAGCACAAACAAGTTTGGCCCTGTAGCAAGCGATCTCTGCACTGCCATTGCCACCCTTGCAAGAAAGCTTGCATCCTCTTGCTGCCATCACCTCCAGGCTCTGACGGCCTGCCGCCTTATTCCTCTGGAAAAGAAACCAGGATGTAGACCTATAGGGGTGGGGGAAGTGCTGAGGCGGATCATCGGAAAGTGCATAATGGAGGTGGTAAAGGATGATGTCAGGGCAGCAGCAGGGAACCTACAAGTGTGTGCTGGCCACCAGGCTGGTGGGGAGGCGGCCATTCACGCCATGAGATTGATATTTGAGCAGCGTGATTGTGAGGCCGTTCTCCTGGTGGATGCTTCAAACGCATTCAACATACTTAACCGCAAGGCTGCACTGCACAACATCAAGATCAAGTGTCCTAGCTTTGCGATGTATGTTGAAAATTCGTATAGGAATCCTTCAGACCTCTACGTAGTAAACAACAAGGCTCTACGAGGTGATACCATCCTACAGTCGACCGAGGGAACAACACAGGGGGACCCCGTTGCAATGGCAATGTATGCAATAGGCCTATCAGTGCTCCAACAAGAAATAAAGTATGAAACAACTGGGGTCAAACAAGTGGCATATGCTGATGACCTCACAGGAGCAGGAAAAGTGGAGGACATCAAAAAGTGGTGGGACCTGGTAACATCGCGAGGTCCACAAATAGGGTACCACCCTAACGCCAGCAAATCCTTCCTCATCGTGAAGCCAGATCATTATGATCGGGCTGTGGAGGTTTTCGGCGAAAGTGAGGTCAAAATAACTAAGGACGGCCAAAGACATCTAGGCGCAGTAATTGGCACTACGGACTTCAAGACCCAGTACGTAGGGGGAAAGGTGAACGAGTGGGTTAGCGAAATCCATGCTCTATCGGAGATTGCTAACACAGAGCCACATGCGGCCTTTGCAGCATTCACACATGGAGTCAAGCATCGTTGGAACTACCTGATGCGTACCATCCCTGAGATCCGACCCCTCCTCCACCCTTTGGAAGAAGCAACCAGTGTCAAGTTCATTCCCAAACTAGTGAAACACCACGACTTAACCCCAGTAGAAAGAACACTTCTTGCACTTCCACCAAGACTGGGAGGGATGGGACTAACTAATCCAGAGGAGATTGCTGACTCTGAACATCAAAATTCACTTAAGCTCACGGCAGCCCTCACCGACCACATAATAGCCCAGAATGCAACAGGGGAAGTGGACACCAGCGAAGTTAATAAGATCCGTAGATCCATTACAACAGATCGGCAGCACTGCCAAAATGACATGTTGCAGCAACTATTGCTGCAGGTTCCAGAAAATCTGACAAAAAAAGTAGCTATAGCGCAGGAGGTGGGCGCCTCGAACTGGTTAACTACGTTACCGATAAGGGCAAATGGTTTCAGCCTTAACAAACAAGAATTTACAGATGCCATTGCTCTAAGGTACGGTTGGCCAGTAGATGGTTTGCCCTCCCAATGCGTGTGTGGCTATTCCTATGATGGCGATCACGCCATGGTTTGCAAGAAGGGGGGCTTCATATGCATGAGGCATGACGAGGTAAGGGATCTCACAGCAAATATGTTGAAGGAAACCTGCCGGGACGTCATGGTAGAACCGACCCTCCTTCCACTGGATGGCGAGATCCTCCAACACAGGACTTCAAACACATCTAACGAAGCCCGTGTGGACGTCAGTGCTCGAGGATTCTGGACGCGGGGACAGCGAGCCTTCTTCGACATCAGGATTTTTGATCCCATGGCCGTTTGTCACCGTAACCTAGCTCTCGATGCTGCACATAGGAGGAACGAGAACGACAAGAGAAGGGCATATGGGGAGAGAATTCAAAATGTCGATCAAGGCAGCTTCACTCCGCTAGTGTTCACAACCTCTGGTGGGATGGGCCCAAGCGCAAGATGTTTCTACGCCAGACTCGCGGAGCTGATCTCCGAACAGAAGCAGCAGCCCAGAAGTTATGTCACAGCCTGGATGAGATGTCGACTGTCCTTCTCTCTCCTTCGGTCGGCTTTGCTCTGCCTCAGGGGAACGAGAGCTTCTGCCCCTTCTCCGTCAACTGCTGCAGATATCGACTATGAGGCTACAGTCACCGAATGCCGCATCGATCTGCGGCTCAACTAATTTAACACAGATAGGATAGTTGCTTATGTATTAGGATATTTAATATTAAGGTAAATAAATGGTGGCGAAGGTGTGGCTATTGGGGGAGGCTGGAGGCCACGTTAATAGAAGTAGTAGTAGTGGCAGTAGTAGTAGTCTCGTGATAGTAGTTAAGATGTGTGTGGTAGTAGTATTAGTCTCGTGGTTGTAGTGAAGATGTGTGTGGTAGTAGTAGGAGTATTAGTAGTGGCAGTAGTAGTAGTCTCGTGATAGTAGTTAAGATGTGTGTGGTAGTAGTAGTATTAGTCTCGTGGATGTAGTGAAGATGTGTGTGCGTGTATAGTAGTAATAGTAGTAGTCACGTAGTGGTAGTAAAGATGTGTGTAATAGTAGTAGTAGTAGTAGTAGTAGTAGTAGTAGTAGTGAAGATGTGTGTGTAGTAGTCTGTCTTTCTCTCTCCTTCGGCCGGCTTTGCTCTGCCTCAGGGGAACGAGAGCTTCTGCCCCTACTCCGACAACTGCTGCAGATATTGACTATGAGGCTACAGTCACTGAATGCCGCATAGATCTGCGGCTCAACTAATTTAACACAGATAGGATAGCTTCTTATGTATTAGGATATTTAACATTAAGGTAAATAAATGGTGGCGAAGGTGTGGCTATTGGGGGAGGCTGGAGGCCACGTTTTAAAAAAATAGTATTAGGATAGTTAATTTTAAGGTTATAAAATAGTGGCGTGATTAACAAGTTTCGTTACCCAGAAAATAGACTATATTTATTTCACATAACTTACATAACACATAAGCAAACATTACAGAACAAGAATATTCCATGTGTGTGCTTCAAATTAATGATTATCATTGAAGACACAACACTACTGGCCTTGAGGGACACACCAGGGCATACTGGGCCACGACTCAACGGTCTCACAGTTTCATCGTCCGTAAGTGTGAGCGGACTTTTCTGTCAGATGTTTGCAAATAGAGATCTTTTTTCTCATAGTCGAGAGCACAGCGGTAGTTCCTGAGGAATTCATGACCTATTATAAAGTCAAAGGTGCTCATGTCTCTCACCTTTATGTTCTCAGCCCTCAAGAAGGTTGACCCTTTCATGTGGATCTCGACGTTGCTGGGGTTCACGCCCCACGATTCAAGATTTTTAGCGACGTGGGTGGCGACAATAAAGTCAGGCTCACCTGACTCTATCTTTATTTTCATTCGGGGACCCTCGCAGGACGGGGTAAAATATGCGTTGGCATAGAGATACTGTGACGCAGGAATAAATTGTCTCTTCCAGTATCCTGGCTTATTATTCCTGATGTACAGTTCAGATTCTGGCTGCCATCTCTGGATGGTGCGAGTCTTTTGCAGGAGTGAACTGCCGATCTTGTTTTCAAAATTCTTACACGTTGAAGGGAGCACACGCGCTCTGCAGGTTATTTTGATGTCGTGGTTGAACTATATCTCAACATTATTAGCGCGACCAACCCGCATCTTCTGGTACTTTAGACCAGATTCATACACGGGCTGTCGTCGCCACCGACACTGTCGACCAAGGACTCCGACGCTGAGGGCAGACTCGTGGTTAAGGTCCACCATGCCCACCCCGGAGTCCACCAGGAACTGACAAGGCTCCTCGTTGATAGTGGTTGAAACGTGCTGTGATTCCGTCAAGCAGACAGGGATAGTGTCTATATCGCAAACGGGGAAGTCACAGGTTTGAGGCGCAGGATCAATATATAACCTAAAGGTGTTATCGGGGAGGTCCTCTAGTTCCCAGCACCACCTACGGACACATGGGCCACAACTCATTAAGTCCTTAAGGAACCAAAAGGGTCCTTTGTTCGCCAACCTTGCACTCCTACGAACACCAGCTGGAGGCACCACACGGGAGCGAAGGTGAATTGCTCCGCGCTCTGTCTTGCGGGGGAACTTCATAATGTTTTTTATGCTTCTCGTAAACTATACTGTTAGGTCTAGTTTAACGAGATTAACACTTGAATATTTATAGTAAGAGGTATGTGTGTGTGTGTGTGTGTGTGTGCACAGTAGTAGTAGTAGTATCGTGATAGTAGTGAATATGTGCGTGGTAGTAGTTGTAGTAGTAGTAGTAGTCTCGTGGTAGTAGTGAAGATGTGTGTGGTAGTAATAGAAGTAGTAGTAGTGGCAGTAGTAGTAGTCTCGTGATAGTAGTTAAGATGTGTGTGGTAGTAGTATTAGTCTCGTGGTTGTAGTGAAGATGTGTGTGGTAGTAGTAGGAGTATTAGTAGTGGCAGTAGTAGTAGTCTCGTGATAGTAGTTAAGATGTGTATGGTAGTAGTAGTATTAGTCTCGTGGATGTAGTGAAGATGTGTGTGCGTGTATAGTAGTAATAGTAGTAGTCACGTAGTGGTAGTAAAGATGTGTGTAATAGTAGTAGTAGTAGTAGTAGTAGTAGTAGTAGTAGTGAAGATGTGTGTGTAGTAGTCTGTCTTTCTCTCTCCTTCGGCCGGCTTTGCTCTGCCTCAGGGGAACGAGAGCTTCTGCCCCTACTCCGACAACTGCTGCAGATATTGACTATGAGGCTACAGTCACTGAATGCCGCATAGATCTGCGGCTCAACTAATTTAACACAGATAGGATAGCTTCTTATGTATTAGGATATTTAACATTAAGGTAAATAAATGGTGGCGAAGGTGTGGCTATTGGGGGAGGCTGGAGGCCACGTTTTAAAAAAATAGTATTAGGATAGTTAATTTTAAGGTTATAAAATAGTGGCGTGATTAACAAGTTTCGTTACCCAGAAAATAGACTATATTTATTTCACATAACTTACATAACACATAAGCAAACATTACAGAACAAGAACACTCCATGTGTGTGCTTCAAATTAATGATTATCATTGAAGACACAACACTACTGGCCTTGAGGGACACACCGGGGCCTTACTGGGCCACGACTCAACGGTCTCACAGTTTCATCGTCCGTAAGTGTGAGCGGACTTTTCTGTCAGATGTTTGCAAATAGAGATCTTTTTTCTCATAGTCGAGAGCACAGCGGTAGTTCTTGAGGAATTCATGACCTATTATAAAGTCAAAGGTGCTCATGTCCCTCACCTTTATGTTCTCAGCCCTCAAGAAGGTTGACCCTTTCATATGGATCTCGACGTTGCTGGGGTTCACGCCCCAAGATTCAAGATCCTGAGCGACGTGGGTGGCGACAATAAAGTCAGGCTCACCTGACTCTATCTTTATTTTCATTCGGGGACCCTCGCATGACGGGGTAAAATATGCGTTGGCATAGAGATACTGTGACGCAGGAATAAATTGTCTCTTCCAGTATCCTGGCTTATTATTCCTGATGTACAGTTCAGATTCTGGCTGCCATCTCTGGATGGTGCGAGTCTTTTGCAGGAGTGAACTGCCGATCTTGTTTTCAAAATTCTTACACGTTGAAGGGAGCACACGCGCTCTGCAGGTTATTTTGATGTCGTGGTTGAACTATATCTCAACATTATTAGCGCGACCAACCCGCATCTTCTGGTACTTTAGACCAGATTCATACACGGGCTGTCGTCGCCACCGACACTGTCGACCAAGGACTCCGACGCTGAGGGCAGACTCGTGGTTAAGGTCCACCATGCCCACCCCGGAGTCCACCAGGAACTGACAAGGCTCCTCGTTGATAGTGGTTGAAACGTGCTGTGATTCCGTCAAGCAGACAGGGATAGTGTCTATATCGCAAACGGGGAAGTCACAGGTTTGAGGCGCAGGATCAATATATAACCTAAAGGTGTTATCGGGGAGGTCCTCTAGTTCCCAGCACCACCTACGGACACATGGGCCACAACTCATTAAGTCCTTAAGGAACCAAAAGGGTCCTTTGTTCGCCAACCTTGCACTCCTACGAACACCAGCTGGCGGCACCACACGGGAGCGAAGGTGAATTGCTCCGCGCTCTGTCTTGCGGGGGAACTTCATAATGATTTTATGCTTCTCGTAAACTATACTGTTAGGTCTAGTTTAACGAGATTAACACTTGAATATTTATAGTAAGAGGTATGTGTGTGTGTGTGTGTGTGTGTGTGTGTGTGTGTGTGTGTGTGTGTGTGTGTGTGTGTCTGTGTGTGTGCACAGTAGTAGTAGTAGTATCGTGATAGTAGTGAATATGTGCGTGGTAGTAGTTGTAGTAGTAGTAGTAGTCTCGTGGTAGTAGTGAAGATGTGTGTGGTAGTAATAGAAGTAGTAGTAGTGGCAGTAGTAGTAGTCTCGTGATAGTAGTTAAGATGTGTGTGGTAGTAGTGTTAGTCTCGTGGTTGTAGTGAAGATGTGTGTGGTAGTAGTAGGAGTATTAGTAGTGGTAGTAGTAGTAGTCTCGTGATAGTAGTTAAGATGTGTGTGGTAGTAGTAGTATTAGTCTCGTGGATGTAGTGAAGATGTGTGTGCGTGTATAGTAGTAATAGTAGTAGTCACGTAGTGGTAGTAAAGATGTGTGTAGTAGTAGTAGTAGTAGTAGTAGTAGTGAAGATGTGTGTGTAGTAGTCTGTCTTTCTCTCTCCTTCGGCCGGCTTTGCTCTGCCTCAGGGGAACGAGAGCTTCTGCCCCTACTCCGACAACTGCTGCAGATATTGACTATGAGGCTACAGTCACTGAATGCCGCATAGATCTGCGGCTCAACTTATTTAACACAGATAGGATAGCTTCTTATGTATTAGGATATTTAATATTAAGGTAAATAAATGGTGGCGAAGGTGTGGCTATTGGGGGAGGCTGGAGGCCACGTTTTAAAAAAATAGTATTAGGATAGTTAATTTTAAGGTTATAAAATAGTGGCGTGATTAACAAGTTTCGTTACCCAGAAAATAGACTATATTTATTTCACATAACTTACATAACACATAAGCAAACATTACAGAACAAGAACACTCCATGTGTGTGCTTCAAATTAATGATTATCATTGAAGACACAACACTACTGGCCTTGAGGGACACACCGAGGCCTTGAGGGACACACCAGGGCATACTGGGCCACGACTCAACGGTCTCACAGTTTCATCGTCCGTAAGTGTGAGCGGACTTTTCTGTCAGATGTTTGCAAATAGAGATCTTTTTTCTCATAGTCGAGAGCACAGCGGTAGTTCTTGAGGAATTCATGACCTATTATAAAGTCAAAGGTGCTCATGTCCCTCACCTTTATGTTCTCAGCCCTCAAGAAGGTTGACCCTTTCATATGGATCTCGACGTTGCTGGGGTTCACGCCCCAAGATTCAAGATCCTGAGCGACGTGGGTGGCGACAATAAAGTCAGGCTCACCTGACTCTATCTTTATTTTCATTCGGGGACCCTCGCATGACGGGGTAAAATATGCGTTGGCATAGAGATACTGTGACGCAGGAATAAATTGTCTCTTCCAGTATCCTGGCTTATTATTCCTGATGTACAGTTCAGATTCTGGCTGCCATCTCTGGATGGTGCGAGTCTTTTGCAGGAGTGAACTGCCGATCTTGTTTTCAAAATTCTTACACGTTGAAGGGAGCACACGCGCTCTGCAGGTTATTTACGTCGTGGTTGAACTATATTCAACATTATTAGCGCGACCAACTCCGCATCTTCGGTAGTTTTAGACCAGATTCATACATCACCGGGTTGTCGTCGCCACCGACATCAGTCAGCCACGACCAAGGACCTGACGTTGAGGGCAGACTGTGTTGCGTCCACCATGCCCACCCCGAGTCCACCAGAACCGGGACAAGCCTCGTTGATAGTGGTTAAAACGTGCTGTGATTCCCGTCAAGCAGACAGGGATAGGTGTCTAGTATCGCAAAACGGGGAAGTCACAGGTTTGGAGGGCGCAGGATCAATATATAACCCCAAAGGTGTTATCGGGGAGGTCCTTCAGTTCTCAGCACCACCTACGGACACAGCGGGCCACAACTCATTAAGTCCTTAAGGAACCAAAAGGGTCCTTTGTTCGCCAACCTTGCACTCCTACGAACACCAGCTGGAGGCACCACACGGGAGCGAAGGTGAATTGCTCCGCGCTCTGTCTTGCGGGGGAACTTCATAATGTTTTTTATGCTTCTCGTAAACTATACTGTTAGGTCTAGTTTAACGAGATTAACACTTGAATATTTATAGTAAGAGGTATGTGTGTGTGTGTGTGTGTGTGTGTGTGTGTGTGTGTGTGTGTGTGTGTGTGTGTGTGTCTGTGTGTGTGCACAGTAGTAGTAGTAGTATCGTGATATAGTGAATATGTGCGTGGTAGTAGTTGTAGTAGTAGTAGTAGTCTCGTGGTGTAGTGAAGATGTGTGGCACAGAAGTAGTAGTAGTGGCAGTAGTAGTAGTCTGTGATAGTGAAGTTAAGATGTGTGTGGTAGTAGTGTTAGTCTCGTGGTTGTAGTGAAGATGTGTGTGGTAGTAGTAGGAGTATTAGTAGTGGTAGTAGTAGTAGTCTCGTGATAGTAGTTAAGATGTGTGTGGTAGTAGTAGTATTAGTCTCGTGGATGTAGTGAAGATGTGTGTGTGTATAGTAGTAATAGTAGTAGTAGTCACGTAGTGGTAGTAAAGATGTGTGTAGTAGTAGTAGTAGTAGTAGTAGTAGTGAAGATGTGTGTGTAGTAGTCTGTCTTTCTTCTCTCCTTCGGCCGGCTTTGCTCTGCCTCACAGGGGAACGAGAGCTTCTGCCCTACCTGACAACTGCTGCAGATATTGACTATGAGGCTATTAGAAGTCACTGAATGCCTATGTGATCTGGGTGGCTCAACTTATTTAACACAGATAGGATAGCTTCTTATATTAGGATATTTAATATTAAGGTAAATAAATGGTGGCGAAGGTGTATATTGGGGAGGCTGAGGCCACGTTTTAAAAAATAGTATTAGATAGTTAATTTTAAGGTTATAAAAATAGTGCTAGGATTAAAAAGTTTTGTTAACCAGAAGATAGATTACATTTATTACACATAAATTATATAACATATGCAAACTTTACAGAACAAGAACATTCCATGTGTGTGCTTCAAATTAATGATTATCATTGAAGACACAACACTACTGGCCTTGAGGGACACACCGAGGCCTTGAGGGACACACCAGGGCATACTGGGCCACGACTCAACGGTCTCACAGTTTCATCGTCCGTAAGTGTGAGCGGACTTTTCTGTCAGATGTTTGCAGATAGAGATCTTTTTTCTCATAGTCGAGAGCACAGCGGTAGTTCCTGAGAAAACCATAACCTATTATAAAGTCAAAGGTGCTCATGTCCCTCACCTTTATGTTCTCAGCCCTCAAGAAGGTTAACCCTTTCATATGGATCTCGACGTTGCTGGGGTTCACGCCCCACGATTCAAGATTTTTAGCGACGTGGGTGGCGACAATAAAGTCAGGCTCACCTGACTCTATCTTTATTTTCATTCGGGGACCCTCGCATGACGGGGTGAAATATGCGTTGGCATAGAGATACTGTGACGCAGGAATAACTTGTCTCTTCCAGTATCCTGGCTCATTGTCCCTGATGTACAGTTCAGATTCTGGCTGCCATCTCTGGATGGTGCGAGTCTTTTGCAGGAGTGAACTGCCGATCTTGTTTTCATAACCCTTAGACGTTGAAGGGAGCACACGCGCTCTGCAGGTTATTTTGATGTCGTGGTTGAACTATATCTCAACATTATTAGTGCAACCAACCCGCATCTTCTGGTACTTTAGACCAGATTCATACACGGGCTTTCGTCTCCATCGACACTGTCGACCAAGGACTCCGACGCTGAGGGCAGACTCGTGAGTAAGGTCCACCTTGCCCACCCCGGAGTCCACCAGGAACTGACAAGGCTCCTCGTTGATAGTGGTTGAAACGTGCTGTGATTCCGTCAAGCAGACAGGGATAGTGTCTATATCGCAAACGGGGAAGTCACAGGTTTGAGGCGCAGGATCAATATATAACCTAAAGGTGCTATCAGGGAGGTCCTCTAGTTCCCAGCACCACCTACGGACACATGGGCCACAACTCATTAAGTCCTTAAGGAACCAAAAGGGTCCTTTGTTCGCCAACCTTGCACTCCTACGAACACCAGCTGGAGGCACCACACGGGAGCGAAGGTGAATTGCTCCGCGCTCTGTCTTGCGGGGGAACTTCATAATGTTTTTTATGCTTCTCGTAAACTATACTGTTAGGTCTAGTTTAACGAGATTAACACTTGAATATTTATAGTAAGAGGTATGTGTGTGTGTGTGTGTGTGTGTGTGTGTGTGTGTGTGTGTGTGTGTGTGTCTGTGTGTGTGCACAGTAGTAGTAGTAGTATCGTGATAGTAGTGAATATGTGCGTGTAGTGCAGTGTTTGGTAGCAGCAGTAGTAACGCGGTAGAAAGTGGAAGATGTGTGCGGTATTAGAAGTAGTGTAGTGGCAGTAGTAGTAGTCTCTGATAGCAGTTAAGATGTGTGTGTAGTAGTGTTAGTCTCGTGGTTGTAGTGAAGATGTGTGTGGTAGTAGTAGGAGTATTAGTAGTGGTAGTAGTAGCAGTCTCTGTGATAGTAGTTAAGATGTGTGTGGTAGTAGTAGTATTAGTCTCTGTGGATGTAGTGAAGATGTGTGTGCGTGTATATAGTAGTAATAGTAGTAGTCACGAAGTGGTAGTAAAGAGATGTGTGTAGCAGTAGTAGTAGTAGTAGAAGTGAAGATGTGTGTGTAGTAGTCTGTCTTTCTCTCTCCCCGGCCGGCTTCTTTGCTCGGCCTCACAGAACAGAGAGCTTCTGCCCCTACCCGACAACTGCCGCAAGATATTGACTCATGAGGCTACAGTGTCACTGAATGCCGCATGTGATCTGCGGCTCAACTTATTGCATCACAGATAGTATACTTTTATGTATTAGATGGCTTAATATTAAGGTAAAATAAATGGTGGCGAAGGTGTGGCTATTGGGGAGGCTGGAGGCCACGTTTTAAAAAATAGTATTAGGATAGTTAATTTTAAGGTTATAAAATAGTGGCGTGATTAAGAAGTTTTGCTACTCCAGAAAATAGGACTATATTTACTCTCACATAACTTACATAACACATAAGCAAACATTAGAAACAAGAATACCCATGTGTGTGCTTCCAAATTACGATTATCATTGAAGACACAACACTACTGGCCTTGAGGGACACACCGGAGGCCTTGAGGAAGGCCACCAGGGCATAAATACGACTCAACGGTTCACAGTTTCATCGTCCGTAAGTGTGAGCGGACTTTTCGTCAGGATGTTTGCAAATAGAGATCTTTTTCATAGTCGAGAGCACAAAGGTAGTTCTTTGAGGAATCTGCCATGACCTATTATAAAGTCAAAGGTGCTCATGTCCTCACCTTTATGTTCTCAGCCCCTCAAGAAGGTTGACCCCTTCATATGGATCTCGATCAGCAGCAGTTCACGCCCCAAGATTCATGATCCTGAGTGATGTGGTGGCGACAATAAAGTCAGGCTCACCTGACTCTTATCTTTATTTTCATTCGGGGACCCTCGCATGACGGGGGTAAAAATATGCGTTGGCATAGAGATAATGTGACGCAGGAATAAATTAGCTCTTCCAGGTCCTGGCTTATTATTCCTGATGGCCAGTTCAGATTCTGGCTGCCATCTCTGGATGGTGCGAGTCTTTGCAGGAGGAACTGCCGATCTTGTTTTCAAAATTCTTACACGTTGAAGGGAGCACACGCGCTCTGCAGGTTATTTTGATGTCGTGGTTGAACTATATCTCAACATTATTAGCGCGACCAAACCCGCATCTTCTGGTACCTTAACCAGATTCATACGGCTGTCGTCGCCACCGACACTGTCGACCAAGGACTCCGACGCTGAGGGCAGACTCGTGGTTAAGGTCCACCATGCCCACCCCCGGAGTCCACCAGGAACTGACAAGGCTCCTCGTTGATAGGTGGTTGAAACGTGCTGTGATTCCGTCAAGCAGACAGGATAGTGTCTATATCGCAAACGGGGAAGTCACAGGTTTGAGGCGCAGATCAAATATATGCAACCCAAAGGTGTTATCGGGGAGGTCCTCTAGTTCCCAGCACCACCTACGGACACATGGGCCACAACTCATTAAGTCCTTAAGGAACCAAAGGTCCTTTGTTCACAACCTGCACTCCTACGAACACCAGCTATGGGCACCACACGGGAAGTGAAGGTGAAATTGCCCCGCCTCTGTCTTGCGGGGAACTCATAATGATTTTATGTTTCTTGCAAACTATACTGTTAGGGTCTAGTTTAACGAGATTAACACTTGAATATTTATAGTAAGAGCAGGTATGTGTGTGTGTGTGTGTGTGTGTGTGTGTGTGTGTGTGTGTGTGTGTGTGTGTGTGTGTGTGTGTCTGTGTGTGTGCAATGTAGTAGTAGTAGTATCGTGATAGTAGTGAATATGTGCGTGGTAGTAGTTGTAGTAGCAGGTAGTAGTCTCGTGGTAGTAGTGGAAGATGTGTGTGGTAGTAATAGAAGCAGTAGTAGTGGCAGTAGTAGTAGTCTCGTGATAGTAGTTGAAGATGTGTGTGGTAGTAGTGCTAGTCACGTGGTTGTAGTGAAGATGTGTGTGTGTGTGGTAGGTAGTAGGGTATTATAGTGGTAGTAGTAGTAGTCTCTGGGTGATAGTAGTTAAGATGTGTGTGCAGTAGTAGTATTTAGCCCCTGTGGATGTAGTGAAGATGTGTGTGCGTGTATAGTAGTAATAGTAGTAGTCACGTAGTGGCAGTAAAGATGTGTGTAGTAGTAGTAGTAGTAGTAGTAGTAGTGAAGATGTGTGTGTAGTAGTTCACCTTTTTTCTCTCTCCTTCAGCTTCTCACTTGCCTCTGGCCTCAGGAACTATGTTTCTGGGCCCCTACCCGACAACTGCTGCAAGGATATTGACTATGAGGCTACAGTCACTGAATGCCGCATAGATCTGCGGCTCAACTCTATTTAACACAGATAGGGATAGCTTCTTATGTATTAGGATATTTAATATTAAGGTAAATAAATGGTGGCGAAGGTGTGGGTTGGGGAGGCTGAGGCCACGTTTTAAAAATAGTATTAGGATAGTTACACTCTTAAGGTTATAAAATAGTGGCGTGATTAACAAGTTTCCTTGCTACCCAGAAAATAGACTATATTTATTTCACATAAATCTCTTACATATAACACATACAAGGCAAAACATTACAGAACAAGAACACTCCATGTGTGTGCTTCAAATTAATGATTATCATTGAAGACACAACACCACTACTGGCCTTGAGGGACATACCGAGGCCTTGAGGAATAGCTACCTGAAAGCATAGCCACGAGACTCAACGGTTCTCACAGTTTCATCGTCCGCAGTGTATTTTAATTCCTTTCGTCGGGATGCTCGGGTAAATAGAGATCTTTTTCTCATAGTCGAGAGCACAGCGGTAGTTCTGAGGAATTCATGACCTATTGAGAAAAGTCAAAGGTGCTCATGTCCCTCACCTTATGTTCTCAGCCCCAAGAAGGTTGACCCTTTCATATGGATCTCGACGTTGCTGGGGTTCACGCCCCAAGATTCAAGATCCTGGAGCGACGTGGGTGCGATAACAAAGTCAGGCTCACCTGACTCTATCTTTATTTTCATTCGGGGACCCTCGCATGACGGGTAAAATATGTACGGGTACAGAGATACTGTGACGCAGGAATAAATTGCTGTCTCTTCCAGTATCCCGGCTTATTATTCCCGATGTACAGTTCAGATTCTGGCCACCCCGGATGGTGCGAGTCTTTGCAGGAGTGAACTGCCGATCTGTTTTCAAAATTCTTACACGTTGAAGGAGCACACGCGCCTGCAGGTTATTTTGATGTCGTGGTTGAACTATATCTCAAACATTGTTTAAGGCTACCTGTCCCGCATCTTCTGGTACTTTAGACCAGATTCATACATCGGAGCTGTCGTCGCCACCGACACTGTCGACCAAGGACTCCGACGCCGAGGGTGACTCGTGGTTAGTCCAACATGCCCACCTCCCGAGTCCACCAGGAACTGACAAGGCTCCTCGTTGATAGTGGCTGAAACGTGCTGTGATTCCGTCAAGCAGACAGGGATAGTGTCTATATCGCAAACGGGGTGCCCAGCAGGTTTGGAGGCGCAGGATCAATATATAACCTAAAGGTGTTATCGGGAGGTCCTTCTAGTTCCTGGCACCACCTACTTAATACATGGGCCACAACTCATTGGGTCCTTAAGGAACCAAAAGGGTCCTTTTGTTCACAACCTTGCACTCCTACGAATGACCAGCTGGCGGTACCCATTACCGGAGCGAAGGTGAATTGTTCGCGCTCTGTCTTGCGGGGAACTTATAATATTTATGTTTCTCGTAAAACTATACTCGTTAGGTCTAGTTTAACGAGATTAACACTTGAATATTTATATAGTAAGAGGTATGTGTGTGTGTGTGTGTGTGTGTGTGTGTGTGTGTGTGTGTGTGTGTGTGTGTGTGTGTGTCTGTGTGTGTGCACAGTAGTAGTAGTAGTATCGTGATAGTAGTGAATATGTGCGTGGTAGTAGTTGTAGTAGTAGTAGTAGTCTCGTGGTAGTAGTGAAGATGTGTGTGGTAGTAATAGAAGTAGTAGTAGTGGCAGTAGTAGTAGTCTCGTGATAGTAGTTAAGATGTGTGTGGTAGTAGTGTTAGTCTCGTGGTTGTAGTGAAGATGTGTGTGGTAGTAGTAGGAGTATTAGTAGTGGTAGTAGTAGTAGTCTCGTGATAGTAGTTAAGATATTGTGTATTATTAATATTATTAGTCTCAATGGATGTAGTGAAGATATTGTGTGCGTGTATAGTAGTAATAGTAGTAGTCACATGGTAGTAATAAAATGTGTGTAGTAATGTAGTAGTAGTAGTAGTAGTGAAGATGTGTGTGTAGTAGTCTGTCTTTCTCTCTCCTTCGGCCGGCTTTGCTCTGCCTCAGGGGAACGAGAGCTTCTGCCCCTACTCCAACAACTGCTGCAGATATTGACTATGAGGCTACAGTCACTGAATGCCGCATAGATCTGCGGCTCAACTAATTTAACACAGATAGGATAGCTTCTTATGTATTAGGATATTTAACATTAAGGTAAATAAATGGTGGCGAAGGTGTGGCTATTGGGGGAGGCTGGAGGCCACGTTTTAAAAAAATAGTATTAGGATAGTTAATTTTAAGGTTATAAAATAGTGGCGTGATTAACAAGTTTCGTTACCCAGAAAATAGACTATATTTATTTCACATAACTTACATAACACATAAGCAAACATAACAGAACAAGAATATTCCATGTGTGTGCTTCAAATTAATGATTATCATTGAAGACACAACACTACTGGCCTTGAGGGACACACCGAGGCCTTGAGGGACACACCAGGGCATACTGGGCCACGACTCAACGGTCTCACAGTTTCATCGTCCGTAAGTGTGAGCGGACTTTTCTGTCAGATGTTTGCAAATAGAGATCTTTTTTCTCATAGTCGAGAGCACAGCGGTAGTTCCTGAGGAATTCATGACCTATTATAAAGTCAAAGGTGCTCATGTCTCTCACCTTTATGTTCTCAGCCCTCAAGAAGGTTGACCCTTTCATGTGGATCTCGACGTTGCTGGGGTTCACGCCCCACGATTCAAGATTTTTAGCGACGTGGGTGGCGACAATAAAGTCAGGCTCACCTGACTCTATCTTTATTTTCATTCGGGGACCCTCGCATGACGGGGTGAAAAATGCGTTGGCATAGAGATACTGTGACGCAGGAATAACTTGTCTCTTCCAGTATCCTGGCTCATTGTCCCTGATGTACAGTTCAGATTCTGGCTGCCATCTCTGGATGGTGCGAGTCTTTTGCAGGAGTGAACTGCCGATCTTGTTTTCATAACCCTTAGACGTTGAAGGGAGCACACGCGCTCTGCAGGTTATTTTGATGTCGTGGTTGAACTATATCTCAACATTATTAGTGCAACCAACCCGCATCTTCTGGTACTTTAGACCAGATTCATACACGGGCTTTCGTCTCCATCGACACTGTCGACCAAGGACTCCGACGCTGAGGGCAGACTCGTGAGTAAGGTCCACCTTGCCCACCCCGGAGTCCACCAGGAACTGACAAGGCTCCTCGTTGATAGTGGTTGAAACGTGCTGTGAGTCCGTCAAGCAGACAGGGATAGTGTCTATATCGCAAACGGGGAAGTCACAGGTTTGAGGCGCAGGATCAATATATAACCTAAAGGTGTTATCGGGGAGGTCCTCTAGTTCCCAGCACCACCTACGGACACATGGGCCACAACTCATTAAGTCCTTAAGGAACCAAAAGGGTCCTTTGTTCGCCAACCTTGCACTCCTACGAACACCAGCTGGCGGCACCACACGGGAGCGAAGGTGAATTGCTCCGCGCTCTGTCTTGCGGGGGAACTTCATAATGATTTTATGCTTCTCGTAAACTATACTGTTAGGTCTAGTTTAACGAGATTAACACTTGAATATTTATAGTAAGAGGTATGTGTGTGTGTGTGTGTGTGTGTGTGTGTGTGTGTGTGTGTGTGTGTGTGTGTGTGTGTCTGTGTGTGTGCACAGTAGTAGTAGTAGTATCGTGATAGTAGTGAATATGTGCGTGGTAGTAGTTGTAGTAGTAGTAGTAGTCTCGTGGTAGTAGTGAAGATGTGTGTGGTAGTAATAGAAGTAGTAGTAGTGGCAGTAGTAGTAGTCTCGTGATAGTAGTTAAGATGTGTGTGGTAGTAGTGTTAGTCTCGTGGTTGTAGTGAAGATGTGTGTGGTAGTAGTAGGAGTATTAGTAGTGGCAGTAGTAGTAGTCTCGTGATAGTAGTTAAGATGTGTGTGGTAGTAGTAGTATTAGTCTCGTGGATGTAGTGAAGATGTGTGTGCGTGTATAGTAGTAATAGTAGTAGTCACGTAGTGGTAGTAAAGATGTGTGTAGTAGTAGTAGTAGTAGTAGTAGTAGTGAAGATGTGTGTGTAGTAGTCTGTCTTTCTCTCTCCTTCGGCCGGCTTTGCTCTGCCTCAGGGGAACGAGAGCTTCTGCCCCTACTCCGACAACTGCTGCAGATATTGACTATGAGGCTACAGTCACTGAATGCCGCATAGATCTGCGGCTCAACTTATTTAACACAGATAGGATAGCTTCTTATGTATTAGGATATTTAATATTAAGGTAAATAAATGGTGGCGAAGGTGTGGCTATTGGGGAGGCTGAGGCCACGTTTTAAAAAAAAATAGCATTTGGATAGTTAATTTTAAGGTTATAAAATAGTGGCGTGATTAACAAGTTTCAAGTTGCCTGTAAAAATAGACTATATTTATTTCACATAACTTACATAGAACACATAAGCAAACATTACAGAACAAGAACACTCCATGTGTGTGTGCTTCCAAATTAATGATTATCATTGAAGACACAACACTACTGGCCTTGAGGGCGGCTACCCGAGTGTCTTGAGGAATACACCAGGCCGCCGAGACCTCAATCTAATCTCGACAGTTTCATCGTCCGTGCGTGAGCGGACTTTTCTGTCAGATGTTTGCAAATAGAGATCTTTTTTCTCATAGTCGAGAGCACAGCGGTAGTTCCTGAGGAATTCATGACCTATTATAAAGTCAAAGGTGCTCATGTCCCTCACCTTTATGTTCTCAGCCCTCAAGAAGGTTGACCCTTTCATATGGATCTCGACGTTGCTGGGGTTCACGCCCCAAGATTCAAGATCCTGAGCGACGTGGGTGGCGACAATAAAGTCAGGCTCACCTGACTCTATCTTTATTTTCATTCGGGGACCCTCGCATGACGGGGTAAAATATGCGTTGGCATAGAGATACTGTGACGCAGGAATAAATTGTCTCTTCCAGTATCCTGGCTTATTATTCCTGATGTACAGTTCAGATTCTGGCTGCCATCTCTGGATGGTGCGAGTCTTTTGCAGGAGTGAACTGCCGATCTTGTTTTCAAAATTCTTACACGTTGAAGGGAGCACACGCGCTCTGCAGGTTATTTTGATGTCGTGGTTGAACTATATCTCAACATTATTAGTGCAACCAACCCGCATCTTCTGGTACTTTAGACCAGATTCATACACGGGCTGTCGTCGCCACCGACACTGTCGACCAAGGACTCCGACGCTGAGGGCAGACTCGTGGTTAAGGTCCACCATGCCCACCCCGGAGTCCACCAGGAACTGACAAGGCTCCTCGTTGGATAGTGGTTGAAACGTGCTGTGATTCCGTCAAGCAGACAGGGATAGTGTCTATATCGCAAACGGGGAAGTCACAGGTTTGAGGCGCAGGATCAATATATAACCTAAAGGTGTTATCGGGGAGGTCCTCTAGTTCCCAGCACCACCTACGGACACATGGGCCACAACTCATTAAGTCCTTAAGGAACCAAAAGGGTCCTTTGTTCGCCAACCTTGCACTCCTACGAACACCAGCTGGCGGCACCACACGGGAGCGAAGGTGAATTGCTCCGCGCTCTGTCTTGCGGGGGAACTTCATAATGATTTTATGCTTCTCGTAAACTATACTGTTAGGTCTAGTTTAACGAGATTAACACTTGAATATTTATAGTAAGAGGTATGTGTGTGTGTGTGTGTGTGTGTGTGTGTGTGTGTGTGTGTGTCTGTGTGTGTGCACAGTAGTAGTAGTAGTATCGTGATAGTAGTGAATATGTGCGTGGTAGTAGTTGTAGTAGTAGTAGTAGTCTCGTGGTAGTAGTGAAGATGTGTGTGGTAGTAATAGAAGTAGTAGTAGTGGCAGTAGTAGTAGTCTCGTGATAGTAGTTAAGATGTGTGTGGTAGTAGTGTTAGTCTCGTGGTTGTAGTGAAGATGTGTGTGGTAGTAGTAGGAGTATTAGTAGTGGTAGTAGTAGTAGTCTCGTGATAGTAGTTAAGATGTGTGTGGTAGTAGTAGTATTAGTCTCGTGGATGTAGTGAAGATGTGTGTGCGTGTATAGTAGTAATAGTAGTAGTCACGTAGTGGTAGTAAAGATGTGTGTAGTAGTAGTAGTAGTAGTAGTAGTAGTGAAGATGTGTGTGTAGTAGTCTGTCTTTCTCTCTCCTTCGGCCGGCTTTGCTCTGCCTCAGGGGAACGAGAGCTTCACCCTACCTGACAAACTTGCTGCAGCTAATATTGACTATGAGGCTACAGTCACTGAATGCCACATTGATCTGCAGCTCAACTAATTCAACACAGATAGGATAGGTACTTATGTATTAGGATATTTAATATTAAGGTAATAAAATGACAGTGAAGGTGTGGCTATTGGGGGAGGCGGGAGGCCAGGCTTAAAAAAAATAGTATTAGGATAGTTAATTTTAAGGTTATAAAATAGTGGCGTGATTAACAAGTTTCGTTACCCAGAAAATAGACTATATTTATTTCACATAACTTACATAACACATAAGCAAACATTACAGAACAAGAACACTCCATGTGTGTGCTTCAAATTAATGATTATCATTGAAGACACAACACTACTGGCCTTGAAGGACACACCGGGGCCTTGAAGGACACACCGGGGCCTTGAGGGACACACCGGGGCCTTGAAGGACACACCGGGGCCTTGAGGGACACACCGGGGCCTTGAAGGACACACCGGGGCCTTGAAGGACACACCGGGGCCTTGAGGGACACACCGGGGCCTTGAAGGACACACCGGGGCCTTGAGGGACACACCGGGGCCTTGAAGGACACACCGGGCCTTGAAGGACACACCGGGGCATTGAGGAACACACCAGGGCATTGAGGACACACACCAGGGCATTGAGGGACACACTGGGGGCCTTGAATGACACACCGGGGCCTTGAGGACACACCGGGGCCTTGAAGGACACACACTGGGGCCTGAGGGACACACCAGGGCATTGAGGGACACACCGGGGCCTTGAAGGACACACCGGGGCCTTGAAGGACACACCGGGGCCTTGAGGGACACACCGGGGCCTTGAAGGACACACCAGGGCCTTGAGGGACACACCGGGGCATTGAGGGACACACCAGGGCATTGAGGGACACACCAGCAGTACCAACTGTTGGAGGCAAGAAAAGTTCCAACTCTGTTACTTCGGTAGTAGTGTCATGGTGGTGATGATAGTGTCGTGGTAGTAGTATCTGGTGTGTGTGTGTGTGTGTGTGTGTGTGTGTGAAAACATATGTATGGTGTCTGTTTGGTGTATGGGTTATTATCTGTGTGTATGTGTGAGTGTCTGGACAATCACACACACACACACACACACACACACACATATCAACAGTCACAAGCATGTAAGTTAAACCTCAACATGTAAACAACAAACCCAAATGCCCCCTCGACGCCCCACACCCTGAGTTCGATATCAACCCAATGAGTACGATACCTAGCTCTTGGGTACGATATTAACTCTCAGTACGATACCAAACCTGAATACGATACTAATCCTGAGAACCTTAACAAACCCCTGAGTACGATACCAAGTCTGAGTACGACACCAATCCTGAGTACCTTAACAAACCCCTGAGTACGATACCAACCCCCTGAATACGATATCAATGCCCCGAAGACGCTATCAGTCCTCTCAGTACGATATCAGCCCCTTGATTACGATGCCTATGCGTTGAGTACTATACCAATCCCGTGAGTACGATACCAAACCCCTGAGTACGATACTAAACCCCTGAGTACGATACCAATCCCTTAAGTACAGCATCATCGTACTCAAGTGAATAAGTCATCCTATCGTTTTAAAGGCCCAAGACATCGTATTCAAATTGGACTGAGTCAATAGTACTCAAGGGGTTGACAAAGTACTCAAGAGGTTGACAAAGTACTCAAGGGACTGACATAGTTCTCAATGGTTTAAAAGACTTTGAAGATTAAAACCTCTTTCCCGAAACATAGAATTAAAAAGTTATATATATTTCTTAATATTGTTCCCACCGACAGTGAAATGAGCTTAGACATAAAAATAAAAATAAAGTAAAATAAGAATAAATACCAAATAAATAAAAACAAAACTCATTTATTATTATTTTTATAAAAATAAATAAATTCTTTGTCTTGTTATATAAAAAGAAAGACCAGGCGGAGAATATGGATGTCTCACGCGTGGGGTTGAGGGGGTGTTCTGGCGGCCGGGGAACGACTGAGGTGATGATAATATTTTCATCTGAGGAAACTGAAAGTGCTAGTAGTTGATTTCTGATTTCTTGAGACGACTCGTGAATATAGTGATGATGAGTCTTAAGTTTTGCGGGTTTTTTCTTTTTCGTTGTGGTTTTCTGTCTGTCTGTCTGTCTGTCTGTCTGTCTGTCTGTCTGTCTGTCTGTCTCTACGGTGTCCCAGGCCAGTAGATCTCTCCATGTCTCTACTGTATATACGTCGAAGAGGTTGAGTCAAGGTACACCATATAGCACTTATCTTTACTATAACTTGCCCCTCCCCCTGCCCATCCTCCTCCTGCCCCCATTTCCCTTGTCCCCCTCCTTCTCTTGGCTTACGTTCTTTCTTCTCTTGCCCCCCACCTCCCCCTGCCTCTCCATCCGTCTTCCCTATTCCGCATCCCTCCCTCTTCCTTTCTCCCCCATACCATGCCTCATATCCCCCACCCTCCCTCCTCCCCTTCCACGGCACCATGGACTAAGGCACGTCTTTTGTACCTCTCTATGTAACGTGTTGACAAGGAGTGAGTCTCTCTCTCTCTCTCTCTCTCTCTCTCTCTCTCTCTCTCTCTCTCTCTCTCTCTCTCTCTACCATGCCTTAACACCCTCTTCTCTACCTCCTCCACCTCTAACCATCTCTCCTCCTCTCCACCAGGACGTTGATACGAAGGCGTCTGTCACCTGATGTAGGAGGTCGTTTCTCCTAAATCTTGGGGGAAATGACTCGATTTTCTGATTTTTTTTTCATTCAATGTGGGTCGAGTTTGCACAGTGATGACGCCAATGTAATCTTACCCCGGCAGGAAAGGAGACGCGCAGAGGGAGAATATCCTATATTTGTCGAGAGAGAGAGAGAGAGAGAGAGAGAGAGAGAGAGAGTTGGTTTAGATAGATAGATAGATAGATAGATAAAGTAAAAACCTTCATAAAGTTACACAACACATTCACAATCACACTCTCTCTCTCTACCTGCACCACCAACACACCTTCCTTAACGCTCTCACGTGCCGCCTACAGGATAAACACACCTGTCGTCATTAACACCTACGGTAGTCTTGAGATAATTAGGATTGGCCCAGCAGGTAATTATACCTAATTAGATACACTTGTGTCTCATAACTTCCCAGCACTCATTAAATGGCTGAGGTAATTAGCTAATGTGAGCACAGGTTTGGCAGCCATCGTGGTCAAATCCTCGAGTACGATGATTTAACACCTGAGTACGTTGATTTAACCTCTTGAGTGCGATGATTCAACCCATTGAGTACGATTATTTAACCTCAAGAGTACGATGATTTAACTTCTTGGAAGCAAAATGTGTTGTCTAATGGTAGACCCTGCTGCCATATGGTATCACGAGAATTGTGACCAAGTCCCAGGTTGATAATCTGACTTTCTGCCTCATTTACACACAATTGCAGGGTCTCAATTGTTTCTCTTACTTTGACAACACAACATACATATAGCGTTTCTCATTATTGATCTTTTTTTTCATTTTTGTATTTCTTTATTATTATTATTATTATTATTATTATTATTATTATTATTATTATTATTATTATTATTATTATTATTACATTTTCGCCCCCCAGGCCCTGATGTGGGTCACTGACCTGTGCCCGGGTGGGCTAATCCCCGTAAAAAAAAAAAATCTAACTCTGAGTACGATGACTGAGACTCTTGAACGTGATGACTGTGGTGTATAAGTAAGTATACATATACCAACCGTGTATCATGAGACCTATGTATAATATGGTGTATTCATAAGTATAATGATTAGAAAAAATCATATAACACCTAAAGTAAAATAAATCCTGACAAATTAATATTATCTAAGTAACATCTAATTTATTCTCAAATATTCTCAACACAAATCATCACACACTGGTATAAAATAAATATATAAATTATTACTTACTCCAATGTCTAATTTCTTCATAAACATTCTAAACATAAAATTAAAAATAAATTACAAGTTGGTTTATATACAGTATATATTGTCTAAGTTCAGTCCTTAAATATTATTCTCAACACGAGGATAATTTCTCAGAACAGAGACGCAAAGAGGTGAAAAAAATTGGGCCATTATACTAATTCACAGGAAAGTTCACGATATGCAAAACACTGTAGGTGGTGGTGGTGGTGGTAGGGGGTGGTGGTGGTGGTGGTGGTGGTGGGTGGTGGTGGTGGTGGTGGTGGTAGGGGTAGGGGTGGTGGTAGGGGGTGGTGGTAGGGGGTGGTGGTAGGGAGAAGCTTGAGTGGTGTCCCAGGGTCACCGTCTGTGCTGTCAGGACGGGGATGTGTCGTGAGTCCTGCAGGATACTGAGGTGTACGGTATGGAGTCCTACCTTTAAAGTAGCTTACACATACAGTAAAACCTCTATTTAACGGACACTATGGTAAGAAAAGTCCGTTATATAGAAGGTCCGTTAGATGTAAGACCTCCATTTAACGAACTATATAAAGAAAAGTCCTTTATATCGAGGTTAAACCCACATCTAACGAACTATATAGAGATAAATGTCCATTATATAAGGGTTTCACTGTACGAACAAATAAAAAGCGAATCACGCTATAACAGAACGCAGAGAATATCACCATTCACATTAATTCCTGTACTGTTTGTTGTGTGGTCGGCGGGGGAGTGAGGTGTGGTGGCTGGTGGTGTGAAATATGTATCAGTAAATGTAAGAATTAAAATAAGAGCATTACATTATGACGCTGCTGGAAATGTGGAAAAAAATATCCATAAATGATAAAAGTGTATATTTATTGTTGACGGCTCAGGGGGAAGTTGTGTTGACTGCTCAGGGGAAGTTGTGTTGACGGCTCAGGGGGAGGTTGTGTTGACGGCTCAGGGGGAGGTTGTGTTGACGGCTCAGGGGGAAGTTGTGTTGACCGCTCAAGGGGAGTTGTGTTGACGGCTCAGGGGGAATTGTGTTGACGGCTCAGGGGGAAGCTGGTGAGTGTAAGATTAGGGTTGTGATTAGCTGCATAGAGATTGATTGAGACTGGTTAGTTAAGTAGATAAGAGGGATTAAGGCTAATTAGCTGACGAGACAAACAGAAAACGTGTGTTGGAAACTTTCATAAACAAACAAATTATCGTGAAGTGAAACAAAAAAGACACACACACACACACACACACACACACACACACACACACAGAGGATTGAAAAGAAAAAAATCCCATCAGTCTCCAGCAATAAAAGTCTCGGGTCTTCAAGTCGAGGCTCCATTGGTGCGTCTCACTGCCGTGTTGGTGTCACTGAGAGAGAGAGAGAGAGAGAGAGAGAGAGAGAGAGAGAGAGAGAGAGAGAGAGAGAGAGAGAGAGAGAGAGAGAGTGTTCCACGATGCGTTCCAGTGTCGTAGGGGTATCTCTAAATTAAGCTGTGTGTGTGTGAGTGGACTATAATGCTCACTCTACCCAGGTATGTCTCTGCATAATAGAGTATAATAACAAGCTATTACTTATTACACACGAGAGTTTATAATGGGAAGTATAGTTTACCAAGTATGTAACAAACACATATCACCATTGAGTAGTTTCCAGATATTGTTATGGTGACCTGGGAATTTTGACCCCAATGGTTAATGAGTTTTGTCCATTGTCCGATTAATATGTCCACTGTCACAGGGTATCGTTCAGCGTCATAAAGTTGTGTTCAGTGGCTTATATATTCTGTGTTTTGTTTCGGCTCCTAAATTTTGGTCTAGAGTTATATATGTTAGGTCGGTGAGTTATTATGTTTGGTTGTGGTTTTTCTTGGTCTTTCTTTCTTTCTTTCTTACACACACACACACCGAACCCAATGACCCCCTTCGCCCCTTGATTGGAAGTTAATCACTCGTCCTTAACTACAAGTCAGTAATAAGTCAACTACCCTCGTCACTACAACTCACTTGCCGGAGGTATAGGTTAGGTTAGGTTAGGTTAGGTTAGGTTAGGTTAGACTTGGCCAGGCTCCGGGTAAGTGATGTACCAAGTCCTGAAACATAACATAACTACACAACACAGCACTTCCTGCCCTCTCCTCTCCTCTCCTCTCCCTTCCCTTCCCCCTCCCCAATCTATTTCCTGCCTGTTCTTCTTCCTCATACCTACACTTTCTCCCACCTCCTCTTACCCTTACCCCTCCCTCACACTTACTCCCACTCCTCTTCCCCTTCTCCCCTCCCCTCTCCTCCTCGTCTGTACACTTGAAGAAAACAAAATCAGGGTCATCAAAATTTCATCCCCGGGTGAAAAAAAAATCAAGACAAACTTACACATGCAGAGTGTGAGGAGGAGGAGGAGGAGGAGGAGGAGGAGGTTGGTGTAGTAAACGCCATTAATCCAGGTTGGAGGTCGGAAAATTTCTCTGAATGAACCGCCAGTCACCCAGAGTCATCCCTTAATGATGTCGAGTCTCATGTAAATCTTCGGAGCAGGAGGAGACACGCGGTTCCTTCTCCACCTTAACCTGAATACGTACTTGGGGGAGGTGGTGAGGGGGGGTGTGGAGGGAAAGGGGGGTTAGTGGAAAAAGGGGAGCAGAGAGTGGTAAGGGGATATGGGAGGTGGGGGACAGGGATCTCTCTCTCTCTCTCTCTCTCTCCACCAAGACACTCTCTAATCTGTTAATTAAACTTTTGTGTCGCGGTAGACAACACCTGGTGAAGTCTTTAGTCCCTCCTGTCACCAGCGGCGAGGCCCAGATGTCGCTCATGACCACACACACACACACACACACACACACACACACACACACATCATCATCATCATCAATAATAATATCATCATACATACATACATACATACATACATACATACATACATACATACATACATACATACAGCTAATCACGTTAGAGATTCATCGATCAAAGCCAAAGACGGTGATTCAATTATGATGTCTTCAATTGGATTCCTCCTTTCATGAGTCAAACGGGACCGTCACTTAGGGAAGAAGTCAGAACTAATCGTCAAAGTCTCTCGTTAGACAGAACTAGTCAGATATTTCTTCTGACTCCATTATACAGCATCTTCTCTTCACCTTATATAATATAACCTAACCTAATTTAACTTAACCTAGTTTAACCTAACCTGGCTTAACCTAACCTAACCTAAGCAAATCTAACCTAACTTGAGAGAGAATGACAGACAGACAGACAGACAGCCAGACAGACAGAGGTAACATTCAACTCTACCAAACTACAGTAAACAATAAACACAGACTCCCTCCCTCAGTCTAACCATGTTAACTACTACACCAACACCACGAAAGAAAAAAATCAAATCTTTTTCATCAATTTCTTTCCTGTTCACAGTTCAATTTAATATCAAAAACACCACTTCCCCCTATTTTTCCTCTCAGCGACGTGGACAGACAGACAGACAGACAGACAGACAGACAGACAGACAGACAGACAGACAGACAGACAGATAGACAGACAGACAGACAGACAGACAGACAGACAGACAGACAGACAGACAGACAGACAGATAGATGACAGATAGACAGACAGACAGAGCAGACAGACAGACAGATAGACAGACAGACAGATAGACAGACAGATAGACAGAGACAGACAGACAGGATGGAGTGACACCAAAACTGAAAATTCCACCACAATATACCTCATATTAAAATGACGTTCTTGATAAGTCCACCTATGTCTGTGGTAAGTTCAGCTATGTCCGTGACAATTCCAACTACGTCCGTGACAATTCCAACTACGTCCGTGAAAATTCCAATTACGTCCGTGACAAGTCCAGTGACCGGACATGGAGGGATCGCATTTTTTTTTTTTTTATAACCGGACAATTGACTCAGGGACGACTTTCCAGGGTGACACTATAAGAATGCCAGCACAATGCCAACTCGAGCGATCACTTTAGCCTGCACGAGCAATGAACAACACAAGGTCGAGCGATCAACAGCGCCACACACAAGCAATCAACAGTGCCTGCTTGAGTGATCAATAGCGCCTGCACGAGCGAACAATAGCACCAGGAAGAACAATCAGCAGCACCAGCAAAAGCAATCAATACTGCCTGGCGTTCTCCTGCACCCGTGATGATCCAAAACACGTTCCTGTAACCTGAACAACCAAGTGAAGAACATGAGAGAGAGAGAGAGAGAGAGAGAGAGAGAGAGAGAGAGAGAGAGAGAGAGAGAGAGAGAGAGAGAGAGAGAGAGAGAGAGAGAGAGACTTTGCATTGACAGGTACACGGGCAGAAGAGACAGAACGCCGTACAAAATAGTGACAGAAAGACAGATGTAAAGTTTCTTTTTGGGTCAGGGAGGAAAAATCGAAGCCACGACCGTCAGAGTGACAGGAGACGGGATTCAGATTAGTCAGAGCAAAAGTTTTACTGACGGGAAGAGGAAGTCAAGAGGAAGGCAGATGGAAGACAAGACACGGCAAGTGGAAGTGAAGACAAGACAGAAGGAAGTCAAGACAGGCGAGGAGGAAGTAAAGAGAGGCCAGGAGGAAGTCAAGTCATTGCAGAGGAAAGTCAAGACAAGGCTGAGGGAAGTCAAGACAAGGCAGGGGGAAGTCACGAGAAGAGGAAGTCAAAACAAACCAGAAGAGACGTCAAAACAAACAAGGAGGAAGTCAATATAGGCCAAGAAAAAGTTAAGCCGGGGACATCAAAGCAAACCACGAAGAAGTCAAACGAGGAGGAAGCCAAGCAAGACGAAGAGGTTTAAGGATTAGAGAAGCGCAAGTGCGGTGCCGACACGAGAGTGAAAGAAGTGGTGGTGGTGCATGATGATGGTGATGATGATGATGATGATGATGATGATGATAACACCTCAGGTACACACACACACACACACACACACACACACACACACACACACACACACACACCAAGAGACCCCGCCGTTCTTCTTCACACAACCTTACAAGAACTGTAAATATACCAAGGTGTTCACTGAGGCGTCGAACATGAGCGAGAGAGAGAGAGAGAGAGAGAGAGAGAGAGAGAGAGAGAGAGAGAGAGAGAGAGAGAGAGAGAGAGAGAGAGAGAGAGAGAGAGAGAGAGAGAGAGAGAAGTTGGCAAAAATAACACATTACCGACAAGTCTTGTGATCTCTTTGGCGTTCATAAGACCTAAGTGCGTCAAGGTGTGTTCACTGAGGCGTCTTGGTTGAGTTTGGAGAGAAGGATGAGTCAAAGAGATGTGTGATATATTGGTAAATAACGCGATACTCTGTAATGTCTTAGATGTTTATTGACTTGGGTTGTAAGTCACAGCTGGGAAGGGATGTGTTTATTAGCGTGATATTTGTGTATTAGTGGCCCTCAAGTGGGAGTTAAGCAGATAGGGATAGTTGGATTTCCAGGAATATCAATAGTCTTTTAACTATTCTGAAGAGGAGAAAAATACTATGCATTTTCTAGACGACAAGGAACCTGCTGGCATCTGTCCCTACGAGCTGTGATCACCCCCCGTGGCCCAGGTACGTGTTTCCAGATCGCCAAACTACAGACAGACACACACACACGATTGTTTCACTTCCTCTCACTGTCCTTTAAAGAGGGTCACGGCTCTCCAAACAGTGCTTCAGTGACCCGAGGTAGTTTAGGAAATTAGATCAAAGGACTAGGAGTACGAGTTAGGTCAAGGGTTATGGTCGAGGTCAAGGCTTACGAGCGAGAGGTTTGATTGTCCGAGCTCTCCTCAGTGACTCCCCAGCACAACAGCGGACGAAAGAACTTAACAAGAATATTCACCAGAGTATAAACATCATCTCATATACACAATTCTTTAAAGCGTGTTGTCACTCTACATCACACCGAGAATAAACGAGGATATTATTCACTCACGGACTTATTCACACTCACTGTCAATAGAGTCCAGATGATATTGTGTATTATGACTGATACTAAACCGCTGTAGTGATGGTCATACAAGTTACCAAGTGCCTTTAGTGAGGTGAGGCTGCATTGTGCTTATGTTCTAAAGAAGATCAACAACAGGTAATATAAAGAATAAACTTATGACTAATATTATATGAGAGTTTATTCAATAGACCAAGAACCAGCTCCTTAAGTGACTCAAAGACCACATTAGTGTGTTGTATATCATTAAAGATCTATTTACCGAACTTGGCTGGTGTCTAAGGCAAGTGACGGAGTATGTAAAACAGGAGGAGGAAGTCATCTGTCACCGAGGTCAGACGGGAGGAAGAAACGCGAGGCCCTTCATAAATACAAGGAAATGAGCCATCCCCAAAAATATATAGTCCACTCGTATGTATGTAAATCCACAAGGAAGGGTTAGTGCCGACGCCGTAACACCATGTGAGTAAGACGTGTCACCGTATATTAGTGACTGTATTTCAACCCTTAATGGCATAGTCCTTTAAATCCATCATACCCTCAGCTTAAGTAAACAAAAATACTCAGCCTGAAGACATGAAACAAAAGAAGATTAACGTGTAGTACCGGAGTTAGCCACCAGGATCTACCAGGAGGACTTAATATCAACAGTTTTATGACATATGGTCCAAAGTCTGTAAGGATATGAGCAGCTGTAAGAAGAAAATTTCCTCTCAGGGGTAAAAATTTACGGCTGAATACAAAATTCCAATAAGGGTAAAGTAGCGACGTAATCCAGTTTTCATTGCTCAGTTTGTGACTCAGTAGTTGCAACAAATTGGTCCAGCGACTAACACGACAACACAACTTTATGAGATCACAAGTTGGGGGAAGTGTATTTGGTTCAGCGTGTATAGGGGGAAGAGAGGAGGGGGGGGAGGGAGAAAGAGGGAGAAGGGGGAGAAAGAGGGAGAAGGGGCAGGGGAATGGGTAGGGGAGAGGGAAGGGGGACGGGGGATGGGGGTACGTTGTTTCACGGTTCACTTGTTACTGTCAGGGATAACCGAGTCCTGTATGGAAGGAACTATTAAGGTTCCTTCCTCCTCTTCGTCGAGTTATGATTGACTGGGACTAAGAGGCGTCTCGTGTCTTATGGAGGTAAAGATATAATTAAAAAAAAAATCCCTGAAGAAAAAAAATAACCCAAACATAAACTCTTAATTACGTTTCTCTTTTGGACTTTTATTTTTTTGTCTATCCTTATTCCTTCTTTGTTTCTTCTTATTATTATTCTTCTGTTCTTTAGCATATTTTTATTCTGATTGTTGTATGTACTCCTTCGTAATTCCTTCTTCCTGGGTCTGGTCTATGTCTCGGGTCAGTTGTGTGTTATGGACCAGCTCTGAGTCCCAACACGGTCTATGTCCCGGGCCAGTTGTGTGTCCCGGGCCAGTTGTGTGTCCCGGGCCAGTTGTGTGTCCCGGGCCAGTTGTGTGTCCCGGGCCAGTTGTGTGTCCCGGGCCAGTTGTGTGTCCCGGGCCAGTTGTGTGTCCCGGGCCAGTTGTGTCCCGGGCCAGCTTCTCGTGACCGAACAATGTGGCCACAAATCAGGTTGTACACACGTAATTGTCTCACATGGCGCAATTTTATGGTTATTATTATTATTATTATTATTATTATTATTATTATTATTATTATTATTATTATTATTATTATTATTATTATTATTATTATTATTATTATTATCGCTACTACCACTGCTGCCTCCACTGTTACTGTTGTTACTGTTACTGTTGGTTTATCTGTTGTCACTGTTCCTGTTACTGTTGGTTTATCTGTTGTCAGTGTTCCTGTTACTGTTGGTTTATCTGTTGTCACTGTTCCTGTTACTGTTGGTTTATCTGTTGTCACTGTTCCTGTTACTGTTGGTTTATCTGTTGTTCCTGTTACTGTTGGTTTATCTGTTGTCACTGTTCCTGTTACTGTTGGTTTATTTTGTCGTTACTGTTCCTGGAGTTCCTGTTGTTGCCGTTGTTGCCGTTGTTGTCGGGATTATTTCAACAGCAGTCAGACTCACTAAAGGTTGATTGTCTCATTCCAACGTTGTTAACAGTGGCACTCGGAACAGGAAAATGTAGAGAGGGTAACTGTCTGTCTGTCTGTCTGTGTGTGTCTGTCTGTCTGTCTCTTTATTCTCCCTCTCCCCCTTTATTTATCTTTCTATTTTTAACGTTTTTATCCCTCTCTCCCTCTCTCTCATTCTTCTTTTTATGTATTTTTCCTCTATTATCTCTCCTCCTTCATATACCTCTCTCTCTCTCTCTCTCTCTCTCTCTCTCTCCCTGATACACCCTCTTTGAGAAGCTTTGTCCTCCCCAGCGAGCATCATAAGAGCCTTGGAAGGTGTTTCTTGGAGGCCAGAGAGAAAAAAACCAAATCCTACTTAGAAATGGACCAGGATGAGGTTTCCTCCCCAACCACCTCCTGACGCTCTGTGACATCTCGTACTCTCTCTCTTCCTTCCTAATTCCTTCCATCTCTCTTTCCTTGTTGTTCATCCATCTTTATTCCTTCTGTTTCTCTCACTCTCTACTGACCCCCCCCCCTCTCTGTCTCCGTCCGTTTGTCTGTCTGTCCGCCCGTCCAAAATTAGGTTGGCCTTGATGGGACGTCGTCTCTGGACAACCAATATCCCTCTTATTGAAGGAGAAAGTTTACACGAGGAAGACGGATGCAAATGTTGTCCGAGCCTTGGAGGAGGAGGAGGAGGAGGAGGGGGTGAGAGACCGGTAGGGGAGATGGAAGGAAGGAGGGAAATAAATAAGTAGACAGGGAAGGAGGAAGAAAAATGGAGAGTGAGGGTGAGGGAAAGAAAAAAGTAGACGAGGGAGGGAGGGAGGGAAAGGAAGAGTGAGGAAGAAAAGGAGGGGAGAGGTAGGGTAAGAAATATGTAGACAAGAAATTAGAGAGGGAGGGAGGGAGGGAGGGAGGGAAAAAAATCATTGGATGCCTCGGTCGAAAGAGTGACCCTGACGTTTATACAGTAGATGTGAACTGAGCTGCTAGTGTAATAATAATAATAATAATAATAATAATAATAATAATAATAATAATAATCATAATAATAATTTACGGTTTATTAAAAGAGCATGGCAGCCGGAACGCTGAGAATATAGTTACATAATTGGGGAACGGGTCTCTTGATTGAGAAATAATATACAAGTAACATAAGTACATAAGTAATACAAATATGATATATAATAACTGGGTGGGGAGAAGGTCATACTACAGGGCATTTCAACATATAATACACTGGTTGATTACACGTTATTGATAATTTTTACAATGGTTGGGACTGGGCTGTTCTTATAGCGATCAGTTCGTGTTCGTATGGGCTGGATGCGGTTGTGGTGTCGAACAGCAATTCTCGGAAGAGGGATCTCGGGTGATAGTAGGAGCCGGTGTCGAGGATGGTGCAGAAGCTTCTTACCAAATTTGCAGATGACGTCGTGGTGATGGTCAGTGAGAGTCGAAAGGATCAGTGTGTTGATGTGGTTAAGTCAACGCTGTGATGCCACACAATTTCCCAAAAGTTAAAACACCGCCAACACACTAAAACTACTATTACTACTACTACTTTGTTGTCACTTGGAATCGAGTATGACGACCATCCAGCTATGATACAATGATATGAAGTATTAGGGATGTCACCTAGGTTAGTGAGTTTTGAGGTGACTAAAGAGGCCGATACGGGACCCGCAGCATTGTTCACATTCGTTGCACATGTGGAGGGTTCCACATGTGCAGTGTCTTTCCGGCGTTGGCACTTGTCTGCCTCGGTTTGCAGTCGGGCTAACTCGAAAGTATTGACACTTTCTCGTGTGGTGCTCCTCCAAGCGTTACGATTTGGAGTAATCGACTCCCAGGTGAGGGGGTCGATTTGGCACTTTTTCAGGTTTGTCTTAATACTATCCTTTTACCTTTTCAGTTGGTCACATGCTGTTCTCTTTTAGTCGGGCTAACTCGAAAGTATTGACACTTTCTCGTGTGGTGCTCCTCCAAGCGTTACGATTTGGAGTAATCGACTCCCAGGTGAGGGGGTCGATTTGGCACTTTTTCAGGTTTGTCTTAATACTATCCTTTTACCTTTTCAGTTGCCCGCCAGCGTTACGTTTACTATTCGTTCGGTGACTGTAAAGTAGCTGCTTTGGCAGTCTACTGTCGTCCATGTGGGTAAAATGGCCAGCCCAACGTAGTTGTTCATGGATAATGGTAACCTCGATGCTCCTACGGTTGGTGTCAGCAAAAATACTGGCATTTGTTCTCTTGTCTTCCCAGCGAACTCGGAGGATGGAACGTAGAGTAGACTACGTTGGTAAAAGCTTCAAGTGCCTTGAGGTGCCTCCTGTATGTGACCCAAGTCTCACTGCCATATAGCAGGGTGGGGAGGACCACTGCTCGATATACGTGCAGCTTTGTAGATAATTTCAGCTCCCTACAGCTGAAGACACGATTTCGGAGTCTGCCAAAGGCTTGAGATACACATCTGATCCGATGTTGAATCTCTTCATCGATGTCTGCGGTGGTGGACAGGTGGGAGCTGAGATACCGTAAGTGGGCAACATTAGAGAGGGTAGTACCGTTAAGCTGGATGGATGGTGGAGGTGTGTCTGAACCAGGGGCAGGTTGAAAGAGAATCTGAGTCTTACGTACATTCACCTCAAGGCCGAAGTGTGCATACGCGTCTGCGTAGGTGTTCAGGATCTCCTGTAGGTCGTGTTCAGTATGGGCAACAAGGGTGAGGTCGTCTGCATACTGAAGTTCAGTAATGGAAGCTTCCGACACCTTTGTTCTTGCCTGGAGTCGTGTTATGTTGAAAAGACCCCCTTCACCCGGATCTCGATGTTCATCCCGCTGGAAAAGAGATTTGGTGCCAGTACACACCCTTGTTTAATCCCCGTTTGGATGGGGAAGAACTCTGACTGGATGCCATTGTGCAGGACACTGCCGTTCATGCCATCGTGGAGTTGCCTCATAATGGCGATGAATTTTGGTGGGCAGCCAAAATTGCTGAGGGTCCACTACAGGGCTTCCCTGTTGACCGAGTCGAAGGCCTTGGTTAGGTCGATGAAAGCCATGTACAGGTCACGACGCTGTTCTCTGCACGAACACACACACACACACACACACCTGAAATATATTAATTCTCAGTGGCCAACGATATATTTCCTTCTCCACCCTCAAGGAACAAAAAATATTATCCCACATGTAAAATAAATTCTCAAACTCGGGTATAAATTCCTTAAACTGTGACGGCCATAAATTCTCGACCACTCGGGGAATTTATTACTGGAGGAGATAATGATTGTATTGTCTCTTTTGCCATGGTCTCTCTGTCTCTCTCTGTGTGAAGGATGGTCTTTTTGTCTCTCTGTCTCCACATAAGATAAGTACCGTTTCCCCATAAAATAAGTACCGCTTTGTTTTCTATACCCGTAGGACAAGATACGAAATATTTAATGATTAACTTTCACCTGGTGTTAAATGTATGTATGTATGTATGTATGTATGTATGTATGTATGTATGTGTGTGTGTGTGTGTGTGTGTGTGTGTGTGTGTGTGTGTGTGTGTGTGTGTGTGTGTGTGTGTGTGTGTTTTAAGAAAATATTAATTAACAGTAGTGGAAACTTTATGATATTTTCCTTGATAAAAATGTGGCAGAACAAGAAATTACTATTTGTATATTTCAATGGAGAATTGTGGCACTGCTTGGTAATGTTAGTTGGAAGTGAAACCCTTGTCCGTGATATATGATACTCGACCAGAACAGGGGAGAGATAGGTGAGGACAGGGAGAGATAGGTGAGGACAGGGAGAGATAGGTGAGGACAGGGAGAGATAGATGGACAGGGAGATGGGTGAGGACAGGGAGAGATAGGTGAGGACAGGGAGAGATGGGGTGAGGACAGGAAGGAATGGGTGGACAGGGAGATGAGGACAGGGAGATGGGTGAGGACAGGGAGAAATACGACAGCACATTGTGATAAGAGGAGACAGATGGAGACAGACGAGGATAACCGTAAAAGGGACAGAGGGGGCAAGGGCAGGAGGGAGGACAGGAGGAAGGGGGGGGCAGAGGTAGGAGTGGAGAGGAAGAGGGGGGAAGTGCAATGGAAAGAAGGTGGTCTGGTATATAAAGGGAGGGGGTAAGGGGTAGGGGGGGAGTGAAGGGGGGAGGGTCATTAAGCATCTGGGTCAGGTTGGTAGGTTATAATTGGATTGTCTCAATTAGAAGGACTGATCGTTCCCAACAAGTGTGTGTGTGTGTGTGTGTGTGTGTGTGTGTGTGTGTGTGTGTGTGTATGGAGGGATTTCTATGCACTGTTTTACGTTATACCCCTCCCCCTCCCACTCCCCCATAGGTGTAAACATGAGGACTGCTGTGATGTTTACGGGTCGTGAAGATGATAATGACGATGACTCAGTAATTGAATAAAAGAATGAGGACAAGCAATTTACAAAGGAACCAGTATTATATATAGTACTCAAACAAATACTTTAATGTAGTAACAAGAAAAGTATTTGATATAACAACATGGCCCCCCAAAAATATACATCCTAATAGTACTTATATAACAGCATGTACTTTAATTAACCACAACACAAATATTTCCACAACAAGAACAAGACAAATACTTCCATAACAACTTTAGTAAAACACAAACAAACATCGTCCCCTCAGCACCTTCAGTTGTACAGGTAAGTTGACGCTCCTCCACATCATGTTCATTAGCACAACTTACCTGCCTGCCACCTACACCCCCTCCCACGACCACCACCTCCATCACACAGTCTATAGTGAGATAAGTTATATTATACTTCCACTGTAACTATTGTATTACTGTATTGTCTTTGTTCCTGTTCTTGTTGTCTTTGTTTACCCTGATGGGAAATTATCCGGCTAGTTATCTTGTTAAGGCAGCTGGGAGACGTTAACTAACTCCGGGTCACAGAGATATTATTCAGAGTCTCTGATAGTAAGTTGAATATATGCTATCACTCTCCTCCCTCCCTCCTTCCCTCCCATCCTCCCTCATCCTTTATCATCTCTCCCTCTCTCCCTCCCTCCCTCACCTCTTCCCTGAGAACGACGGCTTAATTAGTTAACTGAGTCTCAACAAGCCCCCTCCCATGTATC
>NW_024711058.1:52500-72500 GCF_018991925.1 Homarus americanus | reverse complement strand
CATTAAACCCACGTCGATACAGCATTAAACCCACGTCGATACAGCATTCTAATCTCACCCAATCTAAGGCTAAACCAATCCCTCAGTGAGCAGGTGAGAGGTATAGGACGGGAAGCTCATCAGGAAGTTGGGAGTGAGAGAGACACAAAAACACGGTGACCAGAGGAAACTATTTACTACGGCGCTGATAGGGTACCAACACACACACACACACACACACACACATACACACACACACACACATACACACACACACACACACACACACACACACACAGAGCAAATGAAAAGATTGGATAATTTGTTTTGTGGGTAAATATTTCTTATCATTTGGTTTGAGAGATATCATCATAAAAAACAACATAACAATTTGACCTCAAAGAAAAAAAAAATCCCTTAAAAAAAAAATCCCCGAAAAATTCCCTTTCAAAAATCATAAAAAAAAATTCCCTACTAAACATTTCTTTCTTCCCTTCATCTCTGTGTTATTTTTCCCCCACCACTCAGTAAAGTTACCATCAGGTTATTGGAGTCCTGTTAGAGGCGAAAATTGGCGACTATTATTTTTCTTGTGGTAGTTGCTGAAGTTGTGTGGGTTTTTGTCTTGTGCGTCTGACTGCAGCATTTTTTGGCGACCTCAATTTTTCTGGTCCAACTAAGGGAAAATTCGACAAACGGGTATTTTTCAGGTGATCGCTGGGCTAAACTTTTTCTCGTAACTGAAGGTATAAGAAAGTATATATACCTGACACACTTATAACTACGACACAAAGTTGAATTCTGTAAAAAAAAAAAAGTTGGTAAGTTAAATTGTTCCTGTAATTTGAGATAAAAGAAAGTAACTATCTCATTTAAGATACGATATAAAGTTGGAATTCTCAAAGGTTGGCAATTTTAATTTTTCCTCGTAACTGGTGATATAAAAACGTAACTAACTAACTGGCTTAAAGTACGATACAGGAATGAATTCACAAAGGCTCGTAAGATTGATTTTCCTCGCAGCTGGGGATATTAGATCGCATTTTAATAATTAACTTACGGCATAAATACGAATTCTCAAAAGTTCGCATGTTAAATTCTCTTCGTAATGGCTGCCTATCATTAACACACAACAAATTACTCAAAATACAGCATTAAAATTGCTCTAAGAATTTAACTTACAGTATATACGTTCTTATAACCCCCCAACCACCCATCTACACCCACATGCACCCACCCACATACATCCACCAACCACCCACATACACCCACATACACCCACCTAGACATAACACCATAAAGAGAGAGGAGAAAAACACAGTGCGCTTTAGTGTGTAGGTGGAAGTGAGTAAGGGTGAGGGAGGTGAGAGGGTGAGGGTGAGGAAGTAAGAGGGGGCGAATGAGGGTGAGGGTGTGGGGTAGAAGGGAGGGAGGTAAGGAGGAAGGAAGGAAGGATGGGGCATGAATGAGGAAAGATGAAGGAGAGTTGCCGGAGGGTGGATGGAGGGAGGGAGAGAAGGGGGTGGTGATGATGTAAGGTGGGGAGGGTGAGGGAGGGTGACTGGGGGTATAAGGGAGGGGTAGGAGTATGAGGTAGGAGAGAGCCGCACTAACCATCAGCTTCCCAGCCACTCTAAACTCCTTTGGTCTGGCAGATAAGAGGAAATTGGCCATTTAATGCAGCGCGTGATCGGTTACGAGAGGGATATCCGGGTGATGGCGGCGGCTCCTGAAACAAAAGTCTTGGCGGTGTGGTAACTGGACCGAGGCTTCAAATATGGCGGGGAAAAAATCTCTCACCAGGAAATATGTCTTTTGATAGTATATTTTTTTCCCCACAATCATTCTTAATTCGTCTTTTTTTTTTTGGGGGGTTATTATCGGTGTGTGTGTGTGTGTGTGTGTGTGTGTGTGTGTGTGTGTGTGTGTGTGTGTGTGTGTCCTCTGAAAGTAATAGTAAAAGTATAAACAAACAAAGCTGATTCTTCACACTTCCTCTATCAAAAATGTTGTCACTGCACACCCTACACACACACACACACACACACACACTCACACACACACACACACACACACACACACACACACACACACACACACACACACACAAGCGCGCGCATCTCTCCAGATCAAGTTGGCAGGTTATTTCAGTTCTCAGGGAAGAATATCATTCTTAATACTTAGGTAAATCACTCCTTTGATCATTATAGGAACACAGAAATATCAATATATCTTACACGGGTTCACTAATATGTTTATACATGTATCTATTTCACATAACAGAATATGATGTAACATTATGCAAGGCGCTTATGTCTCAGTTGAAAGACGCAATAAAACCCCCCCGAGACACAACAAACAAATACTGAAATATGACCCAAGTGACATGTTGTCGTCCACCACCAGCCAGCGGCGGGAAGGAATGGTACTGCTTCACTCCCTCTTATGACTAAAAGATTGGCTCACTTATTTTAACGCGAATTTACACATTTCACAGTGGTGGTCTGACCCCCCACACACACTATGAAACCAACAAAATGGCAACTTACCAACTGTGCTTTCAAGACCGAGAGTTAATACAGGTATATAGGTCGACTGGATATAATCTAACCCGCTACTGTTGTTATAACTCTTATATATAATCCTGGTCTTATTCGTCATCATTCTTCTTTGTCTATATCTTTCGTTCTTGTAAGTTAATACATCACCAAACAGCCAACATATACCGTGCCTCAGAGCATCCCCATACCAGATCTAAGGCCACACTTACACGGCTCATCTAGCGGCTCTCTTCACCCTGGCTCTCTCAAGTCGTCATGTTACAAATAACTAGGTTATTTTAGACTATTAAGGACTATTTTAAAACAACATTTACACATTTTACTTCTTCTTGGTCACGTCCTATTATTAAACTTAACAGTAAACATATACTGTACAACCTTTAACATAAACTTGTATAATATTGTGGCAGAAATCAGCTCATAGTTATTTTTCTTCATAAAATCATCTTAAAAAATGTGTAGAATCTGACTGAACAGAAACACATTCACACTTGCCATGTTGACTCCGCAGTCAATGAAAATAAATCCCGTAGACCTGAAGAACCGTTACGGCCAGTAGGTGTACGACACAGTTTAAACTAACCGTATTTTAAGCACACAAAGGGGTAGTTTGGCCGACACTGCACTCGACCATCCTCACTTTGTCCAACGGTAAAGTTAGGTACTTATTCACAGCTTGGTTAACTAGGGGTGCCCTAAGGGTGAACCAGTGACCTATCCAAAAGCTTCAAGAGACCGTGTTTACCCAGACACTTCACTGATGTAAACATCCCAGGAATGACAACTATAATTTTCCACCAACAAGTTTATATGTTTTCTGTTCCTAGACGGTAAACAAACTCGACAGATTCAAGAGGATGCAGCCACGTGCTTCCAAATTTCAGCATAAACACTCGATTAAAGATTTCGTCTCTGGTTGTGACCCGGACAACTGAAGAGCTTTTGGTGAACAAGACAACGTTGGGGAACTCCTCGTGCCTGCCAGGGATCATCATATTTTACCACGATATATTTTATTTGGAAAACAAAACACGACCATCAAGTAAGAACATTGTGTTTCCTTCACATAGCTACCAGAGGGCGCAGGAGAGACCATAACAAACTGTAGGGACGTCTTGAAGGAGGAACCAGATTACTAAGAGACGTTCTCCTCGTTCCGGGAAGGATCACCAACATCTGACTGAATCCAGATTCTGTCCCGTATTGCGAAAAGTACAAAGAAGAATCTCGTTTGTATATTGTGATACACTCTGGACCAGATCTTTGGTAACCACAAGCAACACTGGACAACATGCCAGTTCTAAGAGACTGAATGATGGCGGGATGGTAAATGACTTAAAAGATCATGTAATAATGGCGTAAAGGAACTCAAAGTTCCGGAAGTTGAATGGGTTAATGATATACGCAAGACTCTGTCTATATTCTGGAACATCACTGGATCAAGAAAATCTCCCGAGTGACTTTATACAACAAACGTGATCCCGGTCTTCAACACGGGAAGTAACGGCGACTTACTCAGTTAGCGGAGACGTAAGACTCCCGAGCGAGTACAAAGACGATGATAAATGATACATAAAGCTGACTTGGACATACCTGAAGTGTGATGTGCTGTGGTGTGTTACGGTCCCTCGAGGAGCTGTTAACTTTCACCTACCTGAAACAAAACAAAAACAATCAGATTAACTTTCCATCCTTCTTTACTTCTATAAAACTGTTGGTAAAGGTTAAGGAGAAAGTCGCCACTTATACCACGTTATATATTGGAAGGATCTCAAGGACGTGTTTGTTCTGAAGTAAAAATGTTTATTGAGGATTAAATAATGACTATGTAGTAATACCTTTACAAGTGTTCTTACCAAACGGCAACAGTTTGTGGCTACGACGATTGGTTACAGAAACCAACCAAACCTAACCAAGTCACTAGATGTGTAAGATCATTAAGTTTGGTTTAGTTGGTTGGTGTTGACTGTCATCATTAGTGGTTTATATTACACATTCTTCCAGTTGATCTTTCTCTCCTATTAAATGAGCAGGATGGTGAGTCACTACTGCCCTACATAATGTAACTTCCGTGGTAACTCGTCTCTATACAGTTACGATAAGGGAGTACAATATACTAACCAAATATGTTTTTTTACAGTATTAGTTTCATAATTATATGTTTGTATTATAATATAATCTTAGTAGTTATTTGTGTATAAAGTCGCCAGGTGTGATCAGCTCCACCTGTTGTGACACTCCCGGCAACTGTACCAGGCGCAGTGTTGTTTAACTGAGGACTCATCTGATTTCCGAAGACACGTACTTTTTACTGTGACTGTACATACACATAGTCCGCTACACATGACGTACATACACATAGTCCGCTACACATGACGTACATACACATAGTCCGCTACATATGACGTACATACACATAGTCCGCTACACATGACGTACATACACATAGTCCGCTACACATGACGTACACACTACCACTACACCACAAAAAGTACCGGACGTTGCCAGCATCTACTTCACCATCACTCATCCCCCACCAGAGGTCTCAGAGATGAGGGAAAAAACACCTTACACTTTTTTCCCAATAGTGATGAATAAGAGTATTGGAGACTGGCTGTTGTGCGTAATCTTTCCTCATTTGTCACCTCCAGCCTCGATATTTTCCCCTCCTCCTAACACCTTTTTTTGTTTCCTTAGGGTTGTTAATGGTAGTCTTGCCTTTATTATTGAGATTTAAACACAACAAAACACACACACACACACACACACACACACACACACACACACACACACACACACACACACACACACACACACACACACACACACACACACACACACACACATTTCAGAGTATTTCATTGTGCCAAAAAACAGAGAAAGTTGAAGCACACTCACCTGCTAATGACCGTCCATTATTGTTTCAATACACTCCATAATAAACAAACCCACGCCACAATACACAAACCCACGCCACAATACACAAACCCACGCCACAATACACAAACCCACGCCACAATAAATAAACCCGCCACAATAAACAATACGCCACAATACACAAACCCGCCACAATAAACAAACCCGCCACAGTAAATAAACCCACGCCAAAGTAAACACACCCACGCCACAATAAACAAACCCGCCACAATACACAAACCCACGCCACAATAAATAAACCCACGCCAAGTAAAAACCACGCCACAATGTAAACAAACCCACGCCGCAACCAACAAACTGCGCCACAGTAAACAAACCCACGCCACAATAAACAAACCCGCCACAGTAAAATAAACCCGCCATAATAAACACACCCACGCCACAATAAACAAACCCGCCCCGTCCGTAAACCCACGCCAAAGTAAAAACCCACTACAGTAAACAAACCCACGCCGCAATAAACAAGCCCGCCACAATAAACAAACCCACGCCACAATACACAAGCCACGCCACAATAAATAAACCCGCCAAAGTAAAAAACCCACGCCACAGTAAACAAACCCGCCACAATAATAAACAAACCCACGCCACAATAAACACACCCACGCCACAATAAACACACCCACGCCACAATAAACACACCCACGCCACAATAAACACACCCATGACCAAACCAGGAAATTAATGAAAACATGATGATCTGAAATTCCCTCCCTTGTCATAAATCGTCACGCCAACAGCCGAAGTGATCCAGCCTTAAATATGATGACGGTAACGATGGCGAATGTTTTGTCCTAACGGGATATATATACAATGTTATTTAAAACTTTTATGGTGAGTTATGTTTATATAATGACACTAATGCTATGTTTACAACTTTTGGCCTCGTGGAGAGTTTGGGGTTAGTTTTGATCGTGTTTTACTGATAATATGTGTGTGGATTTTGAGGGGCGGGGGGGGAGGGAGGGAGGGGGGGAGGGGGCTGTTGTGTGGTTGTGACTTGTGGTGAGGTATTTGTTGTTGTTGTTATTATTATTATTATTATTATTATTATTGTCGTTCTAATTATTCTTGTTTGATATTGATATTATTGTTATTATTATCAGCTTCTTTACATTATTATCATTATTAGTAGTAGTAGTAGTAATAAATATTTCAGAGTGGTGAAAGCTGGTACTGTATACAGTATTGAGAATAAAATTGATATTCATTATTCAAGAAAGCAAATGAATTCTCTCTCTCTCTCTCTCTCTCTCTCTCTCTCTCTCTCTCTCTCTCTCTCTCTCTCTTCATTTCCATTTTTCTCAGATTATCTCTCCCCTCTCACCTCCATAATCACTAAAGGTACCGTCGCTTCCAATACATGTTTTTCCTGTTATTATTTCCGCGGTATAATGAGCCAATTTAGAAGCCCTCTGGTACTACGGATTTTAAAAGCTTAATGGCCGTCAAAATTTGCATAATTTTTATCGGGGTGTCATTTTTCTCACATTAGCAGCAGCTGTTGCAGGCAAACCGGAGAGAGAGAGAGAGAGAGAGCACCTCACCTACACCCCCAGGCCTCCAACACACACACACACACACACACACACACACACACACACACACACACACACACACACACACATATACACACACACACACACACACACACACACACACCTATTTCATATATAACACAACCATCTCATAAAAAATATAGACAGGGCAATAATGCAGGAAACATGGTCACTATTGAACACTAAACGACATATTCTATTATATTATCATGTATATCCAATATGTATTCCTGACAATATTCATATACGTGGAGCTAATACATCCTTTTGTACATATTTATAAAGATATATATTCAGTCTATGTACACCTGGATACTGGATATACACCTTATGTATACCTACTGTATGAGTATACATTCTATGTATACACCTGTAACTGAGAAATAGTCATCATACACATATCTAAAACATACACTAACAATTATTCATACATGTATATTTTCTACATATGTGACTCTTTGAAATATACACACCCATACATGTATTCTATGTCCCTAATATATCTCACGAGAAATATACATACGAATGAGTCTCAGAAGAAGCTGTGAGAAATATATACATGTTTCCTCTGAGCTGCCAGGAGGTGTAGTGAAGATGTGTGGGGTGGATATATACCGTGATAGGAAACGAGGAGACTGTTTTACTGAGAGATGAACAGGTGGAGAATTTAGATACACAAAGAAGCAAACACCCTTACACCCCGACAGACTCACACCCTTACACCCCCGACAGACAAACACCCTTACACCCCGACAGACTCACACCCTCACACCCCGACAGACTCACACCCTCACACCCCGACTAACACACACCTTACACCCTAACAAACAAACACCCTCACACCCGACAAGCAAACACCCCTCACACCCCGACACACACCTCACACCCCGACAGACTCACACCCTCACACCCCGACGGAATTAACATTTACAACCACAAATTTTCTCCAGCAAAAATACCAAATTTTTCTCCGTAAATTAGTAAATGGTTAACTATGTATGATTCTGCCTTGATTTAAAGTCTCTACCTGCCAGCCTCATTAACTGTGTGAGTAATGAGGCGCTGCAGGTAAATCATGAGGGTTAATGAGGGGTCATGAGGTCAACTGGGTTATGAGGTCATGAGGTCAACTGGATTATGACGTCATGAGGTCAACTGGGTTATGACGTCATGGGCTCAACTGGATTATGACGTCATGAGGTCAACTGGATTATGACGTCATGAGCTCAACTGGATTATGACGTCATGGGGTCAGATGAAATAAGAGGTCATTAAAGATTGGTGGCACAACAGGAGGTCAATAAGTTGGGTGGCACTGAGCTGACCAAACGCCTACATTACCAAGATTTATGACTTTATAAACAAAAACAAAATGAAGAAAAAAAAATCAGTTAGTTGTTGGAGCAGAGTTGTGACTTTAGTGATTAATCATATTTATACTTTAAAAAAAAAACTAAGAAAAAATAAGATAATGGTTAAGTGAGATATTAGTGGGTGAGAGATTGCAAGAGTGGGAGGGTAGAATTAGAGGAGGGTGGGAGGGTAGGAGGGTAGGAGGAGGAGGTAGGAGGAGGGTAGGAGGAGGAGTTGAGGAGGCTGGAGGGAGGAGGGTGGGAGGAGGTAGGAGGGAGTAGGAGGGAGGAGGAGGGAGGGTAGGAAGGGCAGGGGGGAGGAGGGAGGAGAGTTGGGGAGGGCTGGAGGGAGAGGTGGGGGGGAGGGGGAGACTGGGATGCAATGAGAGATGTTAAGAGATATGGTCCCTGGAGAGATACAACAACTGACAGATTTCATAAGGTTGGGTTAGGTTAGGTTAGGTTAGGTTAGGTTAGGTTAGGTTAGGTTAGGTTAAGTTTGTCTCACTGTGTTTTTATTCTATCCTTCAGTGTGTTCCTTCTCACTTCCTTTCTATCTCTCTCTCTCTCTCTCTCTCTCTCTCTCTCTCTCTCTCAGGTGTAATCAATCTCACACCTCACAAGACGGCCCACCAATAAAGCTCTCTCACCGTAAAGCAATCCACCACTTTTGTCTGTCTAGTAATTAGGATCTCGGCCTCCCCCTCTATACCTATTAGGAAACTAGGTCTTTTTCCCTTGTAATAATTACCCCAAGGAGATTTTGGTTATAGTTACGTAATGTCTTGTTGTTGTTGTTGTTGTTTGTTGTTTGTTGTTGTTGCTTGTTGTTGTTGTTGTTGTTGGTGGTGTTAGTAGTAGATAGAATGGTTATTTTTACTGTGAATGTGTGTTATTTTTTGGCATGGTTGTAAATTAGGGACATTGATGGTGATAAAAGACACACACACACACACACACACACACACACACACACACACACACACACACACACACACACACACACACACACACACACACACACACACACACACACACACACACACACACACACACACACACACACACACACACATATACCGCCCTTCAGGATTTATTGAACAGTCTCCAAAACTGGGCCACCAACAACCATGTCACCATCAACCATACCAAGACCATTGTTATGCACATCAACCTCTCCTCCGACATTGTCCCACCTCCTTCCATTACCCTAGGTCCGAACACACTCCAGGTTGTAGATTCCACGAAGCTCCTCAGCGTCACCATAGACAACAAACTAAATTGGAAACCACACGTCAGTGAAGTTGTCAAATCCTCCAGTTTCCGTCTCCACCTCCTCCGCCGACTCAAGTCCCTCGGAGTTCCCGCACACGAGCTCCTCAGTGTATACACAACTTTCATACTTCCCAAGCTCACCTATGCCTCCCCCACTTGGTCTTCCTCCCTAAATGCCACACAACGTAAACACCTAGAAAAAGTGCAAAAGAGGGCATGCAAGATTATTCTCTCCCCTTCCTACTCCACATATCAAGAAGCGCTCAACACACTGACCCTTTCGACTCTCACTGACCATCACCACGGCCTCATCTGCAAATTTGGTAAGCTTCTACACCATCCCCGACACAAGCCCCTACACCTGAGATCCTGTCCGAGAATTGCTGTTCGACACCTGGCCACATCCAGCCCATACGTACAGAACTGATCGCTATAAGAACAGCCCAGTCCCAACCATTGTAAATTATCAATAACATGTAATAAATCAATGTATTCACTTGATAAGCACTGCTCCCTACACTGTCACTATGTTGAAATGAACTGTAGTTTGAGCTGATCCCCATCCTAAGTTATATATGTCTTGTTTGTCACTTATGTCACTTGTATATTATTTGTAATTCATGCCCATTCTGATATGCTTAACTGTATATTTTCAGCCTTCTGGCTGCCAAGCTCTTCAATAAACCGTTAATTAATATTATTATTATTATTACAGCCAACAGGCTTTATACTGAATCTCTCTCTCTCTCTCTCTCTCTCTCTCTCTCTCTCTCCACATACACACGTCACATGAGTCACGCTAGAGTGCGGTGGTGACTTAGTTGGACAAATTAGTTCATTAGCAGAGAAGTGAGTATAATGGCCAAAGTTTTCATTGTTTTCGCGAGGGAGGCTGCCAGCTGTATGACGAGCGTGTCCTTATGGCTACCACACCCGTATATACAGTTCCCTTCACTAGTACGTTTACAGGGGCTCATCATATAAACATTCTACAAATCAATACATTGAGATATTTGTTTTAATGCTGTTTTAATTTGTTTCCATAGTATGTTTACTCTTGTGAGTTTCCTTTTGTAAAATGTAAACAATCACAGGGTTGCCACACTGCACAAAACCTGACGAGCTCCTGTAAACGCACGAGTGAAGGGGACTGTACAATGTGTAAGTTCTATAAAGACTTTCATATATTATCTTATATTATCTTATCTAAACAAACTCAACTTAACTTATCCTAGCCTAACCTAACTTAATGTAACCTAATTCAAGCTAAGTAACCCAACCTTACCTAACAACGTGTATTTAACTTAATTTATCCTAATCTAACTTAACGTAACCTAACCTAACGTAACCTAACGTAACCTAACTAACTACGCCATAACCATAACTTATCTCTCTTACAAAGCTATATCTCTTTATTTTTATTTTGCTGACGAAAAAAAAAAATCACGTCACACTCTATCTCTCTGTCTGTCTATTAAGAAGAATACACTGTCTCTGGTCTTGTTCTCGCTGTGACAGAAGACTCCCGTCACACCTTACTACCAAAGTGACAGCAACAGGTGAAGAATGATACCTGTCGTGACTTATTGTGTCAGGTGTGAGGTGCAGTCAGGTGAGGAAGAGGACTTGAGTGAATAGCCGCGGGAGGTAGCCAACTGAGGAGGAGAAAGAGGGGAGGAAGAGGAGGAGGAGGAGGAGGAAGGGTGTGGGGGTGGTGAGGAGGAGGAGGTGGTGAGGAGGGAGGGGTGGTGAGGGAGAGAGGAAGAGGAAGAGAGGAAAAGCGAAGGTAAGTTTATAATGGAGGAGGAAGAGGAGGTGGTGGTGAGGGAAGCAGGAGGGAGGAGGGAAAGGAGGAGTAGTGGTGAGGGAAGAGGATGGGGAGGAAGAGGAGGAGGATGAGGAGAGGAGGGTAGTGGTAAGGGAAGAGGAGGAGACGGAGGAGGAAGATGGGGAGGCGAAGAGAAAGGTGGAGAAGCAGGAGAAAACTACCGCCACCACCACCATTATCACCACCTACCCAACAACAACCACCACCCCCCCACCCACCACCACCACCAACAACAACAACAACAACAACAACAGCAACCACCACCCCCCACCACCCACCACCACCACCAACAACAACAACATACCACCCCCACCACCACCTACCAACAGCAACAACCACCACCACCACCACCTGTAACAACCACCACCACCACCACCACCAACCTACCAACAACAACAACAACCCTCACTACCATCTTGTTGCTGTTGCTCTTGAGAATCGCGAGGTCATGTTTCCATTCAAGATTCAAGAATACTTATATGTATCAAGACGTGAAGCTTTTGTGCAGCGAGAGCAAAGCAAATAAAACCTATCGACTACACAAGACCTGGCGAGAGGACACAAGAGGAGGAGGAGCAGGAGGAGGAGGATAGACAGGGGGGTAGGGGAAGAGGAGGAGCAGGAGGAGGAGGATAGAAAGGTGGGTAGGGGAAGAGGAGGAGCAGGAGGAGGAGGATAGACAGGGGGGTAGGGGTAGAGGAGGAGTGTAGGAAAGGAGTTGATATAAACCAGGCAAAAACTTTCAATAAGAATAGATTCGGTTTAAGTTTTAATAAGTGGGTGACTATATTTTCAAAAGGTTCATTTTAGGGTCCAAGAGACTGATAACTTCCCTGAGGTTCATTTAGATTAATCGAATCTCTTATAGGGTTATTTTTTGGGGTTCATTATCAAATTTCAGTTATCATTTCTTAAGGGTTCGATTCAGACTTCAATATTTTGGTGAAGTTCCTTTGGGTTCATAGGTTCACATTTGCCCCCTCACTGCCAGAACGAACCCTCATGTGAACCCTTCCAGTACTTTATAAAAATGTAAATAAATGCTACTGGTTTAAGTACTCAAATTATGGACGCACACACACACACACACACACACACACACACACACACACACACACACACACACACACAACTCCAACAGAAGATGCTGGTAATAAGTTTCACGTATCCTTGTTTGTTTGTCTGTTTGAGATTTTTTGTGTGTATGTTTGTAAAGAAGAAAGATGACGAGGGATACACATAGCACTAAATGAATTTCTTGAAAAGGCCTCCGTCTCAGATTCCCGGAACAAACTTTTCCTTTCAACTGCCAGTACAAAATTTTTAGTTGGTTTTCGTTAATCTCTCTCTCTCTCTCTCTCTCTCTCTCTCTCTCTCTCTCTCTCTCTCTCTCTCTCTCTCTCTCTCTCTCCCTTCTCCATCCCTGTCCCTCATCCCTTCTCCCCTCTCTCTCTCCTCCATCTATAAATGAAAGCATCAGACAATCCTGACTCAGCTGATGGGCGTTTTATGCTTATGAGGGAGTTTTTTTTTTATAATATCAAACGACCCTTTCTGGATATATAATACACACACACACACACACACACACACACAGTATCAGACCAGCTATGAACCCCTCAAACGAACCCTTTAAAACAGTCAATAATCGAATCTTGGGTCAACCATGTTTGACTTCTGAGACACAACCGGGTGATTCAGGACCGCCGATGCCACTGTGATGAACCAGAGCCACCCTCATCACTATGGCAGGCAGTGGAGGTGGAGGGTAAGGTGGAGATGAAGGGAAGGTGCAGGGTGGAGAATAATTGTGAGGGTGGAGGTGGGGGTGGGGAGGTGGAGGGTAAAGGAGGTGGTGAGGGTGGAGGGTAAAGGAGGTGGTGGAGGTGCAGAAGGATTGTAATGGTGGAGGTGGAGGGTGGAAGAGGAGGGCAAAAGAGGTGAAGGTGGAGGGTGGAGGGTGGAGAAGGAGGGCAAAAGAGGTGAAGGTGGAGGTGGAGGGTGAAGAAGGAGGGCAAAAGAGGTGAAGGTGAAGGTGAAGGTGAAGGAGGAGGTGGAGGTGGAGGGTGTAAGCAAGCCTTTCCCTCTCTCTCTCCTGCCGCCGTCGCTGAAGTTGTTGTATGCAAATGAAGCTTTTCTGTCCGTCCAACCGGCAAGTGGATTTGGACGAAGCGGTTAGTGAGTAACTCTGGCTTTTGCAACAGGCAGAGATGTTGAAAATTAATGCACAGAAGAAGATTAATATGGCTTTTGCAACAACGGGAGGTGGTTAAGTGTGCAAGTGGATATTTTCTTGGGGGGCAATAAGTAGCTTTGTGTTGAGGGATAGTTTCATATTGTTGGTAACACTGACGTTCGTAATGTGAGTAACGTTTGGGGCTCGAATCTTCCTATGCCGGTTATGTTATTAACGAGGATGGCGGGCCCTAGGGCCACCTAGGCGTGAATTTGCTTAAGGTGTAGAAGCTGTCGCCAACACAACACCCACACCCTAAGTTAACGAGTTGCATGACCCAGTGTCAAGGAATAGTTCGAGAAGACCGGACAACTCGCCAACTGCACTGGCTAACCATTACCCTGAACACGATCCGCAAATCGATTAACATCCATGTCCCCAATTACTGCTGGGTAGACAGAGGCAAATGGCGCAAAGAAACCTGCCCATAGTTTCACCCTGCCCGGGAATCGAACCCGGGTCCGCTCGCTTGCGAGGCGAGCATGCTGACTATTACACCACAGGTCGTTTTACATACATACATACATACATACATACATACATAGAGAAAACATACCAGGACGCCCATACAGTGTACCCCTCCTCCCCTCCCTCCGAATGCCTGTGCTGCCATCTGGTCGAGTCATGCTTCCTCCCGCCACATGAGAGACGGTCTCGCATCCGGTCATTGTTGTCCGTATGTCCCGCGAGGTATTGTTATCTGGCTGTGGTCTGAGCCGGCTCTCGTGTTTCTGACCGGCCCCGAGACGTCCCTTCCGTCCCTGGCCTCGATATCATGACTTATATTTATTGTATTATCTCTTTCTCCCAAGTCTTTATTTATTTTGTTGTTGTTGTTGTGTGTGTGTGTGTGTGTGTGTGTGTGTGTGTGTGTGAGAGAGAGACCTTGTAAGACTTTTGTAGGACCTAAATGATATGAAATGTCTGAACTGTAAATTTGGTGCATATTTTAGGAATTTTTAACGACTAAGTAATCGTTCAATGTCCTTTAGCCATTATATAGTCCAGGTAAATTCAGAACTTCATGATGCATTTTGGCAACTAATACGGAACACACACACACACACACACACACACACACACACACACACACACACATATATATATAAATCACGGTCAAATCTTTTCTAATATATTTTCCCCCCCACCACCCAGCTCACTGAAACATAATAATGCACAGTAACATTTTTGTTCAGTTGGCACACAAAAATGTTACGCCACAATGTTATCATTTCTCTCAACACGGAACTGTATTTCACATTGAATTTTCATTTTATTTCCTACCTGTAATCTGGTTTCTGAGTTGGTGCAGAAAGCCATTGTTTCGTATACTGTAAATGTCTGAATGAATTGACGTTATAATATGGCGGTAGTCGATGTTTTTTGGGGGGGCAAGGGAAAGGGCAGAAGTGAACCTTACAAAAATATACCACGAGTACAACTTTATTCTTCAGATCCTGTGTTTTACTTATTACTATTGTTATAAGTTATGAGGTGAGGTAATATTAAGGTGATTGAAGGGGTGAAGAGAATCGTTAAGGCAATGTTGACGCTTGATGAGATTTTAAGTGTAAATCACCCCCCTACAACAACAACAATAACAACAACAAATACATAATAATAATAGTAATAATAATAATAACATAGCAATTACATAATAATAACAACAACATAATAATAATACATAATAATAATAGTAATAATAATAATAACATAGCAATTACATAATAATAACAACAACATAATAACAACAAGGTGTTTCAACATGGCGCCCAGAAACACAACAACACCGTCCCAACATGAATACAACACCTGGACGTGACTTTATGACCAGGTGACGTGAGATAATGGACAGATGATACACAGACAGTACAGAAACTATGTTGATATTCTTAGCTACCTCGTGTGTCTCCTACCCCGTGCCAGACACTACCCCAACCGTGCCAGACACTACCCCGACCGTGCCAGACACTACCCCGACCGTGCCAGAGATTAATTACGCCAGATCGCGTGCCAGACACTACCCCGATCGCAAAGCCAGACACTACCCCGACAAAGCAGACACTCAATTCCCCGATCGTGCCAGACATCATTACGCCGACCGTGCCAGACACTACCCCAACCGTGCCAGACACTACCCCGACCGTGCCAGACACTACCCCCGATCAAAGCAGACACTACGACTGTGCCAGACACTACCCCGACCGTGCCAGACACTACCCCGACCGTGCCAGACACTACCCCGACCGTGCCAGACACTACCCCGACCGTGCCAGACACTACGCCGACCGTGCCAGACACTACCCCGACCGTGTGTGTGTGTGTGAGTCATATCAGCTCACTCGTTGTCGTGTCATTTCTCATATTGGATTTTGTTAGGAGAGTTGCGTTTGACATTTTAGAGAAAATATTACGAGTGAAATGAAGGTGGAAGGTAACAGTAATTTAATAATACGATACATACCTGTACATACATACATACATACATACATACATATATGCATACAGACATATATACATACATACATTACATACATACATAATGCTTGCCCCTCGTGTAACGAGGATGGCCGGCCCAAGGGCCACCTAGGCGTGAATTTGTTTAAGGTATAGAAGCTGTCGCCAACACAACAACCACACCCTAAGTTAACGAGTTGCATGACCCAGTGTCAAGGAATAGTTCGAGAAGACCGGACAACTCGCCAACTGCACTGGCTAACCATTACCCTGGAACACGATCCGCGAATCGATAAACATCCAGGTTCCCAATTACTGCTGGGTAGACAGAGGCAAATGGCGTAACGAAACCCGGGTCTACTCACTAACATGCTGACCATTACGCTATATACATACATACATACATACATACATACATACATACATACATACATACATACATACATACATACATACACAAAAATAAACACGATAGTGAAGAGAAACAGGAAGCGAATGCATGAGAGAGGACGATGATAAAAAAGGAATAAAAGAAAAATAAAATGATGGAAGGATGAGGAGGAGAGACGGGCCCCGAACTCACTCTCACTGGCTCAATAAATTCAGTCATGATGGATTGAACTTTTTCGAACCATTAGCCATGAAGAGCGCGAATCAGTGCCTGAGGGGGGGGGGGGCACAAACCTACTGGAGGGACACATACAGTCATGCATCATAAACGTACACAAACAGTCATACAGTCATGCATCATAAACGTACACAAACAATCATACAGTCATGCATCATATACATACACAGTCAGTCATACAGTCATGCATCATATACATACACAGTCAGTCATACAGTCATGCATCATAAACATACACAAACAGTCATACAGTCATGTACCAAAAAAGTACACATACACATCAATCATAGTCATGCACCACAAACATACACATCAACCATACAGTCATGCACCACAAACATACACATCAACCATACAGTCATGCACCACAAACGTACACAAATACCATTCCTTCTGGTTCTTACTGTCCGTGTTAATGGTCCGGGGGGAGCCTTACCTCGACACCTGTATACACCTGTTATGATTTGACCCTTGGAGGCAGAGGTTAATAACAGGTGTGACTGACAGCTCATCACGCTCCGGATATTACCTACAGGTTCTGCCTGACCATTGGGGCATGAAGTGTTGGTGCGGTGAGAGAGGTGACCATTAACGAAAGAGAGAGAGGAGGGGAAAGAAAGAAAGAAAGAAAGAAAGAAAGGGGGATAGGAGAAAAACAGAAGGAAAAGAGAGGGAGAAGAAAAAACACGAAAAAAGAAGGAAAGAAAAAGAAACAGGGAGAAAAAAGGGAGAGAAAAAAGAGAGAAGGAAAGGAAAATAAAGAGAAACGAAAAAGATAAAAATATATAAAAGAAAAAATTAAAAATAAGAGAGAGAGATAAATAAAGAAAAAGGAAAAAAAGATAGAAACGAGGAAATTTTAAAATAGGAGAAAAAATAAAGAAGAGAGAGAAAAAGACAAACAGATAGATAGAAACGAGAAAAAATATGAGAGAGAGAGAGAGAGAGATTCCAGGACCAATACCTTCAGAAGGGAGAAACTAAGGGAAAGAGATATTGTTTTTCCCTGCCTCAGTAATACATGCGATCTCTTCTTACACTCCCTGTTTTATGTTCCTTGTTTCTATCATATTCTTTTATTTATATTTTACTCGTCACACACACACACACACACACACACACACACACACTCACACACATCTCTCTCTCTCTCTCTCTCTCTCTCTCTCTCTGGTACTCTCTGTTGGCCCCAAGTTAATCATCATCACCTAGATACAACGCACTTCCCCTTGGCCAGAGTGAATGACTCACCGCGTAAACTGACTACCGGGAGAAGACTAAACTAACAGCATGGGAGGGTTGAATAGCGGCTGTCAGTATAAGGATTAACTACACTGACAGCACAAGTGATTGAATAGTGGGTGTTAGTATAAGAATTAATCACGCTGACAGTACAGGAAATTGAAAGCTATGACTACCATCTGATACAGCCTCTAACACCGCTCACTGCCCAACACTGATCTAACTAAACAGGTGGATTTGGCCAGGTGAAATATGACTCACCTACCTGTGTGTTTAATGCCACGCAGGTGAACAGGAGTGGAGGTGAGTTTAAATAGAGAAACTTGGAGCATCTAGATGTATTAGGGATGTATGTATGTATGTATGTATGTATGTATGTATGTGTGTGTGTGTGTGTGAGGGGAGAAAGGGGAGGAAAAGAGAGCAGAGTGAGAAAAAAATACAAGGTGGCCAGGAAGAGTGTCTTGATTCAGAAGAACTCTCGATAGGCAGTGGATCTGGCACATAAAACAGGATGCTGATTGCTGCCCCTCTACGTTCACCGATGGTAATAGCTGCTGAGATTATATGGGCTGGTGTGCAAGGATCTAATCTAACATCATTTTAATTTAAAGGCAAACCAGAGCAGAGCAAACCAAGCCAAGGCAAAACCTGAAGCAAACTAACCTAACCAAACCCAACCCAACCCAAACCAAACCAAACCAAACCCAAAACCGGTGAAATAAAAAATCCAGTCAAATAATCACTCAAATTCACAAATGCCAAAACATAAGCCAGACAAGCTACTGGTAATGTAAGCGATGGGTAATTTGCCATAACATCATATTTCTCGGGTCATCGATTACTATGGAAACATTGTTAGTTCTGTATGTATGTTGGTCGTGTGTCACGGCTGACGGACGGACCTGAACAGTGGCGTGTAATGGCTGGCTGGCTGGCTGGCTGGCTGGCTGGCTGGCTGGAGTGGGTAGCTGGCTGGCTGGCTGGTACTGTGGCAACAACTCAGGTTAATTAAAGGTTCTACCAGGTGTGTGTGTGTGTGTGTGTGTGTGTGTGTGTGTGTGTGTGTGTGTGTGTGTGTGTGTGTGTGTGTGTGTGTGTGTGTGTATGTGTTCCCATAAGACAGGTGAAGAATTATGGGGTGTAGCACTGAGTATACTGTTAACTTACCTGTGTCAACTAAGAACCGCCAAATTAACAGGTGAGATGAATGAACATGTGAGTTAATAGATGCTGAGAGTTCAAAGTTCAATAAATCGTTCGAATCTTATGGTGAACAAACTTAATGTAACACTCTCTTATGTAACACTATATAACAGTTGATAAAGTTAACTATACACTTCTTAAAGGAACAAGAAAAGAGTTAAACCATTCACAAGGAAGATTAAAAATAAAAAATAAATAATCAAGAACGTGAGAAAGCTTTAGGTAACTGACCACGCCTAATGATGTTATCAATGTTTGGCCATCGTCAGTGTTTTTACAACACTGAAATTTATTAAACTCAATATCCTGACGTATAGACGAGCCCTCGGACACTTGTTTAAGATGGTTCCAACTTACCAGGCTTTACATATACATATACATATACATATACATATACATATACATACTGTGCATTGTAGCCATGACCAGACATAGGTGGGCAACCATCTTAATTGTCGAAAAAAATACATAGATATTGTATTTTTTTCAATTATTTCTACTTACCGTGACACACATGTATACATAAATAATATTAATAAACAAGGTATTATTAACCAGTAACTAAAAAACTAACAGACGGAACATTCTACTGGGGGAAAATTAGTAGATTCATTGAAGCGAAGGTACAGAGTGAAGCATTGTTTACAGAGCCGTGTGTGCTGTGGGCCACTAGTAACACACACACACACACACACACACACACACACACACACACACACACACACACACACACACACACA
>NW_024711058.1:0-45000 GCF_018991925.1 Homarus americanus | reverse complement strand
ATATATACTCGAGGGATATTAGCATTTTATTTACTGTTACAGGATTAAGTACGTTGTGATGGTACTGTTATTAATACACTGCTATGATTCTGTTATTAATACACTGTTATGGTACTGTTGTCTGATTAATCGTTATACCAGAGTTATAATTACTGTTGGAAGTGTTTGTAAATTGCTGCACCTGTGTTCTGTTTACTGCTGTTAAAGTTCACCACACGCCAGGGTTCTGTTCACTGCTGTTAAAGTTCACCACATCCCAGGGTTCTGTTCACTGCTGTTAAAGTTCACTACATCCCAGGTCTCTGTTCAGCGCTGCCAAAGTTCACCACACGCCAGGGTTCTGTTCGCTGCTGTTAAAGTTCACCACACGCCAGGGTTCTGTTCACTGCTGTTAAAGTTCACCACACGCCAGGGTTCTGTTCACTGCTGTTAAAGTTCACCACACGCCAGGGTTCTGTTCACTGCTGTTAAAGTTCACCACACGCCAGCGTCCTGTTCAGTGCTGTTAAAGTTCACCACATGCCAGGGTTCTGTTCACTGCTGTTAAAGTTCACCACATGCCAGCGTCCTGTTCACTGCAGCAGAAGTATATCGTCATTGCAACGTTCAGTTCAATGGTGCAAGGTTGGGCACACTGCCTTAAACCCCGCCACCACTACCACCACCACCGTCACCACCTCCCCCGTCACCACCACCCCCACCCCCACCACTCCCACCACCACCACCAACCACAACCACCACAACCACCACCACCACCGTCACCACCTCCCACCACCATCGCCTTCCCCCGTCACCACTCAATTCCACCCCACCAATTCCCACCACCACCACCACCACCCCCACCCCCACCACTCCCACCACCACCACCAACCACAACCACCACAACCACCACCACCACCACTACCGCTGCAGAAATATACACAATACTAATAATACAAACTCTTTCTCAACGCTGTATAAAAAGTATATCAATATACCACTATTATTACCCTCAACAACCACTGTGTAGAGACCACAATCAAGGATTTACTCTCACACCTCAGCATAAGATCAACATGTTGCAGAGTCACCAGATGTAACATTTGCAATTCATTATTTCCGTCCTTCTCGATTCTCCCTTATGAATATTCAGGTTACTTAGGTATTTTATGGTAATTACAGGTGAGGCGTGATGTCATTTACATTTTAAAACGTACTCCGTGTGGCGTAGAAGGTGGCATCCTCTGTGTGTGTGTGTGTGTGTGTGTGTCTGCAGGTTAGTTAGCTGTACTCAGGCATATATAGAGGGAGACGCACAGGTGTAACTGCACACACCACGTGATAAACTAGCAGTCATCATCACTCACAACTCTCCGAAAGTTAGAGATTAAATTGTAAAAGTTAAGATATATTACTGGTGAAGAACAACACACACACACACACACACACACACACACACACACACACACACACACACACACACACACACACACACACACACGACCATGACTCATCCTAACATATTAAAAAAATTCACAGTCACTTAAAACCAATATTTTAAATCTAAATTCCATAGTTACTGAATTAATATAATGTGGCTCTTACTCTCACTGTCAGAATTTTGTACAGTAAGTGTGAGTAATATTTGTGTATTAATTCTGAGTAAATGTTAATGTAATAATGATTATAATTTTCAACTTTTAACTTTTTTTTCTATTTTTTTTCTATTTTAACATAATTTATACACAAGAAATTTACCTTCACCAACTACGACCCATAAATAATTCCCAAGTATTATGTGTCTAGGTAATTTTGGACTCAAGTGTACATATATATATATAATTTCTTTCAACACCATTATTTTTCCCTAAAGGCTTATAAGATCACTATCTATAATAATCTTCAATATCAACGTTTTTTTTCCCATGTCTTATTTTTTTCCCCTGAAGTTGGTGAGGCTTTGTACAGGGTAAGGTGGTATACGCGGTACATGAGACAGCGTTCATTATGGTTACAGGTGGGTTATAAATAGTGAAGCGTCTCTCCTTCTTCCATTATAAAACATCATCCATTTTGCCTAATTAGGCGAGAGGAAAGAAAATAACTGTAGAGATGCCATAACCTCTGCCCACACACACACACACACACGCACACACACACACACACACACACACAAACACACACACAGGCAGGTATATATACAAGCTATGTAAAACTTAATGCAACATCACTTGAAGGGCCTTGGTATGACGACCCCCCTACCTTAACCATCACCCCCCATCACCATCCCTCTAGCTCCCCTTACCCCCCTTTACCCTCACACCTCCACCCCTATCCCTCACACACCCATCCCATCCTAACACACCACCCTCTATCCTCACCCCCACCCCTATCCTCACACACCCATCCCATCCTCACACACCCACCCCATCCTCACGCACCCATCCCATCCTCAGACACTCACACACCCACCCCATCCTCGCACTCCCACCCTATCCTCACACACCCACCCTATCCTCACACCCACCCCATTCTCACACACCCAACCCATCCTCACCCCCACCGGCATCCCCAAAAGCTCTGCAATCAAGAAGGCAACGTTTTAGCAGCATCCATAATCAAGTTTCACACCTCGGCGGCCACGTTTATAGCGCCAGTAATTATGAAACTTAAGTGGTAATTTTCGTGGCTGTTGACACATGTTGATGACACACCCGGGGAATCCGATTAGAATTGGATATCGAAGCGGTGTTCTCAGGTAGGCTGTTGCAGTAATGAACACACCTGGATAACGAGAAAACGCACCTCGTATTTTGGTTTTGATCTTTGGGTCTAATCTAACTTAGCCTATCTTTGTTCAATATAATTTAACTTAACCTAACCTAACTTAACCCTTATCCACCACCCTCTCCGTTACTTCCTCTTGACTAAGCTCAAGAATTGGCTGTTAAACAAAGAGGCTGTCACTAACTGGCTTTCTAACAGAGAGACACGGTCACTAAATGGCTGTGAAACCAAAAAAAATCTATCAATAATTCAGTGTCAAACATAAAAGGCTGTCAAACTCTGGCTGTCAAGCATAACCTACCAAGAAGTAACTGTCAAATAAAAAAATTGTCTCAAAAGTAACTGTCAAAAACAAAAGACTGTCACTAATTGGCTATCAAACAAATAAATAAAAAACCAATAAGAAAAATTCAGCGTCGAACTTAAACAGCTGTCAAAAACTGGCTTCAGAAAGAGAGAAAACAAGAAAGAGTTAAGGAGTTTACAGTGTTCACTCTCAGGATGGAAGAGCAACTGTCAAGACGCCCTGTACCAACACCCTCAACACACACTACTGAAGGTGACATGCTCCTTTACCCTTCCACCCACTCAACTCTCTTAACTTCAATCGGTTTCTTGTGTAGTTCCTGTGTTTTTCTTGTGTATTTTATGGGTCACGCGGGAGGGAGGGAGCCTGGGTCACGAGGGAGGGAGCCTGTGTCACGAGGGAGGGAGCCTGGGTCACGAGGGAGGGAGGGAAGGAGCCTGTTTCACGAGTGAGGGAGACAGCCTGGATCATAAGGGAGGGAGGGAGCTCTGGGTCACGAGGGAGGGAGGAGCCTGGGTCATGAGGGAGGGAGCCTGGGTCACGAGGGAGGGAGCCTGTGTCACGAGGGAGGGAGCCTGGGTCACGAGGGAGGGAGGGAAGGAGCCTGTTTCACGAGTGAGGGAGACAGCCTGGATCATAAGGGAGGGAGACAGCCTGTGCATGATTTGTCAGCAAGGTGACAGTTACTGGCTGCTACTAATCACCTTAATTGATTTCATTACGATACTGCCATGCATATCATCTTATGGCTGGGTTAGGTTAGGATGGGTTAGGTTAGGTAAGGTTAGGTTAGGTTCCAAACCTAACCTAACCTAGTCTTCCAGGGCTTGAAGTCTTCTTGAAACATTTGTAATTTAATTTAAAGCTTCCGTTTTATGAATCAAGGTCAACCGTCGGAGTCACATAATACCGAGGTCGTCTGAGGTCACAGTACGGAGCAGCGAGAGGAGGTGAGAGACGTAACCCTGGCGTCGAGTGGTTCCCGTGACAGCAGTTCTGAAATTAATTATTCGCTGATTTAATCACCAAGGTGGGGCTGAGGAGACGCCCTAATTTAACTAGATTATGAGCAGTTCAGCTGGTGCCCTCCCAGGAGATCACCCGTCCACGCGAGAACCATCTGTGGGAGGCCAGCGGCAACACCACCTGTCGACGTTCATCCATCTGTGGACAGGAGACCAAGAACCAGCCAACACTAGGAGACCAAAGAGTACCAGCTGGAGGAGACACGGAGACTGCTGTAGGAGGCCAAGAAACTATGACAGCTAGTAGATGTATGAACCATCTGATGGCAGCCACAAGACTAGGAGACTAGGAGACTAAACAACACCACCTGGAGGCCAAGAAAACCATCCGGCTTAATATACTAAGACCGTGCAACAGCTGGTACGTTGCCATAAAACACCACCAAGAAACTGCATTAGCTGGCAACCATAAGACCAATGCTCCGGCAGCTGGAGTCACAGGAACCAGCTGGGAGTTTTATGCATTACTGTGAGCAGCTGCTTCTAGGAGGCGAGCCACCTGGCGGGCCTGCCATGATCATCTTTCATTTGTTAATCTTTTTCTTCGTCAAATTATTATTATTATTATTATTATTATTATTATTATTATTATTATTATCCCCTGACCGCTATCGACTACCCATAACATTTATTACACATAAGACAGAACAATAAATTCCTTTACGAGAGAGAGAGAGAGAGAGAGAGAGAGAGAGAGAGAGAGAGAGAGAGAGAGAGAGAGAGAGAGAGAGAGAGCCATCGATGGTCCGTATTATTTCTCGATCATAAATGTTGGCGATATTTCTCTGGTGTATGTGTAGGTCAAGACAGACATATAAATATTTCCTCAGTAATTGTACAGGAAAATCAAGAAAGAAGGGAAACACTTAACGGTAAAAAAAGAGAGAGAGAGAGAGAGATAATGATCGATAATAAGAAACAGATAAAAGAATAAAAGTGGAACTAAAACAAGAAACAGAAAGAAAGAAAATAATGAATAAGAAATACATATTAAACTTAAACAGTAAAACTAGAGAAAATAAAATAATAAAATAAATAAATCCTTAAAAAATGAAGAATGATTGAATAAAAGAAATAAAGATTAAAGATAAACTAAAAGAAAATAAGAAGAAAACATAAGAAAAAAAAATCGAATATCGAATGAAATAAAAAGAATAAATTGTGTTGGTTAAAATAAAATAGCAAAGAATAAAACGTTACCTGAGTTAAGGTTATCGACAGGAACAGTACATCAGGTGGAGTAATTTATAGCCAAGACGTGGAGGGAATGGAGGAGGGAGGGAGGGAAAGAAGGTAGGAAGGGAGAGGAGAGGTGGAGAAGAGGGAATACGGTCTTCACCTCCCATTTCCCCACCTACGCCACCTCACCCTCCCATCTCCCCCCCCATCTCATCCCCTCACCCTTCCCCCTGTCTCCTCCTCACCCATCCCGACCCGTCCTCAGTCTCTCCTCCTCCCCGCCTCCCTCCCCTAGCTACGCCCCGCCCCTCCCTAGCTAATGCCCCCGCCCCTGCTCCCTCCCTTACCCCCCTCGCCCTCATCAATCCTGTCTTTCTTTAATCACTCATCAATCTATTTCATTACGGCCGTCAAACATTTTTTTAATACTGACAAATCACAACACTGGTTTAGATCCCCGTTAAATGCCATTTGCATGTAAATAATGGTTAGCCTAATTAATGAGCGACGTCGGCTAATTAGTGCATGAAAACCTTGACGCGGAGCCAATAGCGATGTTCATTAGCATTTATACATACAGATGGAGAGTACGTTGAGTGACGCACCTAAAAAAAAATAAAATAAAAATAAAAAAATAAATTAAGTGCTTCTATAACTCACTCTACAACTAAAATCCTAAAACCCATAAGATTTCTCATTAAAAAAAAAAATCATAAGAATTGTCTTTAAAAAAAATTGACTTTTATCTCGATGCAAAACAGAACAACTAAGATGATTCCTAAACACTACCACCTTCTCCATTACCCCAGTAAACTGAGAGCCTTAGGACTAACAACCCTTCAGATAAAACACAATATGGATGAAAAACAAACACATTTTTTCTCGACATGTCACACACCATCAACACGAGAGAACATAACATCACATAACATCACATAACATCACATAACATCACATAACATCCAGTTCCTCAACGTGTTACGCTGGATGAATATAAGGAAATACTTCATCACACAGAGGTTAGTAGGCCTATGGAAGCGAGAACAACAATAGGGTCAAAATAGCCCTTAATAGGCGTATCAATAACACTGGAAGGATCCTACACAGACAGCCCACCATCCCCCTTCCCCTGTCTTGGCTGCCTCTAAGTGGGTCGGCCATTAGGTAAATTAGATTGGTAAACAAAAATAATAATAAAAAAATAATAAATTACTTTCCAAAATCATGAAATTTTTTACCACACGTGAGAAAAGGTTAATAACCATGAGGCTATTAAGGAGACCATCCCATCCTATTTACAAACACTCACTATTACAAACACTCACTATTGCAAACACTCACAATTACGTTACAAACACTTACCATTACGTTACAAACGCTCGCTATTACAAACACTCACTAATACATTACAAACACTCACCACTACATTACAAAGACTCACCATTACAAACACTCACCATTACAAACACTCACCACTACATCACAAACACTCACCATTACAAACACTCACCACTACATTACAAACACTCACCATTACAAACACTCACTATTACGTTACAAACACTCACCATTACAAACACTCCCAACTACATTACAAACACTCACCATTACAAACACTCCCAACTACATTACAAACACTCACCATTACAAACACTCCCAACTACATTACAAACACTCACCATTACAAACACTCACCACTACATCACAAACACCACCATTACAAACACTCATCACTACATCACAAACACTCACCATTACAAACACTCACCACTACATCACAAACACTCACCACTACATTACAAACACTCACCATTACAAACACTCATCACTACATCACAAACACTCACTATTACAAACACTCACTATTGCAAACACTCACAATTACGTTACAAACACTTACCATTACGTTACAAACGCTCGCTATTACAAACACTCACTAATACATTACAAACACTCACCACTACATTACAAAGACTCACCATTACAAACACTCACCATTACAAACACTCACCACTACATCACAAACACTCACCATTACAAACACTCACCACTACATTACAAACACTCACCATTACAAACACTCACTATTACGTTACAAACACTCACCATTACAAACACTCCCAACTACATTACAAACACTCACCATTACAAACACTCCCAACTACATTACAAACACTCACCATTACAAACACTCCCAACTACATTACAAACACTCACCATTACCAACACTAGAATGTAATCGAGAGACTCAGATCAAAGTCCAAGAATGCCATTGACAAAATTCCCAATGCATTACCTCCCAGACACGCATGATTGGCCAGTTATTGAAATCATTAAAATAATATTGCAGACTTTTAACATTCATTGACCTGGGTGAACATAGCGATTAAAAGAATATTTCATATATGTGTTACTTTCCAGGAACGTATTAATGAAAATGTTGCAGATAATTAGATTCATAATGCAGACTTCTGACCACCTGCAATATTAAATAGTCATGAAAATGAATAATAATAATAATAATAATAATAATAATAATAATAATAATAATAATAATAATAATAATAATGCAACAACAATAATAATAACAACGATAATAACACCTCCCACAGTTACCAGACCAACGAACCAACACAATATATCTACACGTAACACACACACACACACACACACACACACACACACACACCTACTCCTAAGTAAACATAATCGCTTAAGCCGTGACAGTCAAAACTTCACTGAAACTCGAGAAATATAAAAAAAAAATTCATTAAGCGTGACTCAACAATTTCTTTAGTGTTAACAACAACACGGGGTTAACATTATACACGATTTATACAATTTAACTTGAATAATTTAACACACGAGACTAATAAACATACAACAATACTCAATCTATACAAAACAGGAGGAAATTAACAGTTGGGTAAACATTTTAATACGATTCATACAAGTATACTTCAGAATTAGACTACAATGAATATATATATACTCTTTTATTGGTGTTAATAATAATAAAAGGTTCAAAGATATTATAACACTTACTGAGATATAACACAAATATACATAACAATAACACATATTCAAAGTATAAAAATAATCTAATTCCTACTGTACATTTCAGAATTTCAAGCAAATTACAAGACATGATTTTCTGTATATTATTTACTTCTTGTTGTGTTCAATCGTTGATATCACGAAGAGGATGTTCTTGTTCACTAAGGACGACATACAGTAGATGTTATGTAAAAAAAATAAATCACTGAGCAGATGTTATAAGGAAAATTATAACATCAGGGAACAGATGTTATAAAAAAATAATACCCAAGAGCAGATGTTATACATTATACAAGGACTTCCCTGCACAATCTACACTGAATGACACAACGGGGGGAAATAAAATCACTCGCTTACATGTGTATGATAAACTGCATGTGAGAATATCAGAATAGCGAAGGTTTAGACCAGGGGGTTGTGTGACGAAGGCGGGGGTGGAAGGGCGGTGGGGGGCGGTGGGACGAAGGAAGGAGGGGACGGGAGGGGGTGGAGGCGGGGACGGGAGGGGGTGGCGGCGGGGCTGGGGGGTGGAGACGACGCTGGGGAGGTGTTATCGGGGACCTGTTGTACTGTCAATTCGTTTTTACAGAACCACGACAAGAGGACAATTTACCATTACTCGTCTGCAGACAGCTGACGATAATATGTTAAAAGTGGAATATTGGGGATTCTTCTCTCTGGCTGACAGCTCGAAGGACACAAGCTGATAGTTCAGAAGACACCATCTGACAGTTCACAAGATACCAGCCGTCAGCGATCAAGGCATCAGATTACAGGCCACGAAACACCAATTGAGAGTTCTCAAGACATCAGCCAACAGCTCACAAGACACCAGTTGACAGCTCTCAAAATATCCATTGAAACTCATGGCAAAATACCGTTATTATTTTTCCTTTCGGGTGTTAAATACATAAAAGCGTATCACACACACACACACACACACACACACACACACACACACACACCGCTAAGGCTCTGAAAACTTCAGACTACTGAGCTAATGCATGTAAAATGTTATGCTGGCGCTGGCACTAATGAACGAAAGTTTTACTGCAAGAATTTATATATATATATATATATATATATATATATATATATATATATATATATATATATATATATATATATATATATATATATTAATTTCATTATTCGTATTATTGTTATTATCAATATCATTTTTACTAATATAATTGTTAAGGGCACCATTAGAATCATTATTGCGAACATCATCATCACAGCTACCCTCATCATCATCTTCATCACCGTCATCATCAACTTCATTATCACTATCACCATCATCATCCTCGTCACCATCACCAGTAGCATCACCAAACTACGGAGCCAAAAGTTAGATGACACCAGTAAGTTGTGATGCTGAGCCGCCACCGTGTGATGGAGTGAGACTAATGGTGGTGATTACCTAGAGTGTTCTACCTCAATATTACGGGTGCCACACAGAGAGACAAAAGAAAAAAAATTACCCAAAATTATATTCCCATCTTTACTCTTAACCTTCCGCCATAACTTCCCAAACTATAACCCCCAAAATATATAAATAAAATAAAATAAATACCTACTACTCCTCCCCCCTGAAAAATTACAACCACATCTGAATCTTCTTCCTCACTTCCGCCATCTGAAATTGGAACCGGAATCCTGGAATCCTGGAATCACGTGGGGGAGGGGGGGGTGGGTTGGAGGAGGGGGGGTTGGAGAAAGAAAGAGTTGAGAGAAAGTTTTCCCTCCCCCTACCGTGCATGTTGACAGGAAGTGAAAGTAGCGTAGAAAGGGGAAGGGAAAGTTAAAGAGAGGCTAGTTTTTTGTAGGGAGAGATTCATTTCTTTCTTAGCGAGGACAGACGAGACTTGATCGAGACTGTGGTTTATTTATACGGATTTTTTTTTTTTTAATGAGTCTCGTCAAGTTAGATTCTCAAAGAAATGATTAAATAAATAAATAAATCTTAACTTACAGATATAAAATAAGTCACTTCATCGGAACTAAAGTCTCTCTCTCTCTTTCTCTCTGCTACACACACACACACACACACACACACACACACACACACACACACACACACAAATTAAACAGAAAAATAAACAGACAGACAGCAAACAGAGAAACACACAGACTCGTAAAAATGCTACACAGAGACGCCCCTCCACCCCCAAGAGTTAACTGCACGAATTCTCCTCCTCAGAGTGTAAATATTACCAAGGAGAAGTAGGAATATTTGCAGACAGTCTTCCTCAATACATCTTCCTCCCGGCTGTGTCGTATAAGCTCCCTGGCTGAGTTAAGTTAGAAGTTAAGAGGTATTGTCTGTTACTGTACTTGATGAAGATGAAGAAAAGGCACTACTACTACTACTACTACTACTACTACTACTACTACTACTACTACTAATAATAATAATAATAATAATAATAATAATAATAGAAAAACTAGACTCCATTACACACCACAACATCACTAGCCGTTGCCAGACTTCTAACAATAATACCCAACAAAAAATAAATAAACAAATAAATAAATAAATAAATCAAACACATTTCCATACATAAATCAACAGAAAGAACAAAGATAGTCTCCTATTTTTGTCCCCCGGTACAGAATTCCGCTTTTCTATACCGTGTTGCACAGAATATCTTTGATAACACTGTTCGACTTTTCACTTCTTGGGGGGGGGGGATAAAATTCATATTCTGTGCTCGATAATAAATTTGCCGAGGTGCAGAAAAGGGAAGTAAATATTGGCTGGATAACCTCACCGCTGGACGACGATTTCTGCCATGGATAAGTGAGAATGATTCCTTTATGCCTAATGATTTCTTTTGCTTGTCGATGAATGAGAATATAAGTCAGAAAATAGTGCTTGTTGTGTTTGCTTGCATTATTTTTTTGTTTACAAGTTAAATGTGGTATTTATTTCCTTGTTACTGTTCGATTATTCCTGGAAATGAGAACATGATAACTTTTTGCTTGTTATTGATTGAACATTCTTATAACCAAATAAAGTGGAGAAGAGATATTCCGCCATGTTGCCTGCATGTGCTCGGAGGTGTAATAATAAGGACATAAATGTGATTTTTGGTTACTTTTTGTTGCTTGCATATGCTTGAAAGCAGCCAAATGGATACACTTAGCTTGCTTGCTTCTCACTGCCTCAAGGTTCCGGGGGATGCTTCTCTCTCTCTTCCTCCACAGAATTCCAAGACGAGGAATTCATATTGTAACATTATGCCAATTCACTAAATGTAGGCAGACAGACAGACAGACAGACAGACAGACAGACAGACAGACAGACAGACAGACAGACAGACAGACAGACAGACAGACAGACAGACAGACACACACACACACACACAGAGAGTCTTTAAATACAGTGAAGATAGTAGAGTGATCAAGACTATATCAAAAGAAATAGTTGACTACGGCGGAAAATCAACCATACAAAAGGAAAAAATCTTAGAAGAAACATGTTAAGTCTCTCCCTTTAGCGTAAGAGTGTGTACCATAGGTCATTAGGAACATTGCAGCTACAACACAGAAAATGCTAACCCTTTGGTAAACAAGAGAAGCAGTGTGGCCAGAACACCTCTCCACCGTCTTCACTTCCGTATCTGTTAAGTTCGGTACAAATTCACAGCTGGGTGGACTGAGGGCTGCCTCGGGCGTGAACCAACGACCCTTAGGACAGGAAACGAGTCGTGTATCAGCTCGGCCGTACCCTAACCTTCCCTTACAAATAGTGAAGACCAAAATATCCACAAAATGAAATGAGAAAGTTTGTGACGTGTGTAGGGGAAGCGGTGGAGGAACTTGTCTCATTACTAGAACACAGTCTACTATACACACACACACACACACACACACACACACACACACACACACACACACCCTGAGATAAACAACATTATAATTTCAGATAAGACCAGTAGCAGCTTTTACCTGCCAAGGGAATGTGAACTCCGAAGTGTGTGTGTGTGTGTCGTCACTACCACCAGCAGGAGACTCAACTTGGTACACTCACTGTCCGTCTTATTTGGTATCACGACAACAGTTACGATGGGTCCTAGTCCTAATGGGTCTAGATCTTCATGGAACCAGTCCTAATGGGTCCCAGTCCTAATGGGTCCCAGTCCTAATAGGTTCAGATCATATGGGTACAGGAGCTAAGGGGTATCATACTTAACGTCTTAGCTTTTTTTTCAATCTGAACAGCAAACAGTCCACATTCTAAAAGGTTATTCGCTAAATTTGATTACAAAGGGTTGGGTTAGGTTAGGTTCGGTTAGGTTAGGTTAATACAACCAGCGGTGATATTATTGAGCGGCCCTGCCCCGGCGACACCCACAAGAGAAGAGTGTTTGTGTACATCAGGTTAATTTCAAAGACGCTCTCATTTTGGCGGCAAGGTGGTCGACAAGGGGTGGCTGGGGGAGGTAGGGGTGGCAGGTAGGGGGCGGCAAGGGCATGGAGGCAGTTGAGGGGCAGCAGGTTGTAGGTATAGAATTGTAGCTAGGTTGGAGGCAAAGGGGTACGGTAAGGGAGGTGACTAGAAATTGGCAGGAGTAGGTAAAGTGTGATGGGCAGCAAAGGACAGAGTAGAGGGTGACTAGAGTGGCAGCTAGGGGGCAGGTAGTGGGGTGGCTGCCGGGTGGCAAGTAAGCAGGAAGGGGGTGGCTGGGTGGCGGCAAGGAGGCAGGTAGAGGGTGGCAAGTAGGGGGTTCTGGTAGACGGCAAGAGGGCATGTAGGGGGTGGCTGAGGGCGGCAAGGAAGCAGGTAAGAGAGCAGGTAGGTGGTGGCGTCTGGAGGGTCGGAAGAAAAATCACTTGTTCACAAATGGACCATAGAGGGGCGGCCCATTGTCGGTACTCGTATTATAGAAGAGCTTTTGAATGTTTTACAGGAGAGAGGGAAAAAGGGAAGATGATAGGGGAGGTACAGGATGAAAGGAAAGGAAAGGAAACTAGGAGTAAGTGAACGAGGGATTGTAAAGTTCTTTGATAAACAGACTCCAGTAGGATAGAGTACAGGATGGGTGGTGGTAAGTGGCAGGATGTTGGAAGTCCTGAAAACGGATATGCCAAAATCTACGTAAGCCATTATCCTTTGTGTGTGTGTGTGTGTGTGTGTGTGTGTGTGTGTGTGTGTGTGTGTGTAAAATCGTCATCAGAATTCCAAAATGAAACTCGACCGTACATTACCAACGAAAAATGTACACACACACACACACACACACACACACACACACATCTTCCACAAAATATATGAAAAAATAATCCCGAAATCCAAGAAATTGCTGACTTATCGCTGGTACGGCTGAACCTTAATTTAAATATGAAAGCACAGGGCCTTCCCCAGAGTGCCAAATTAAGAGAGCCATTGTGAAAAAACTTTATATTCACTCTAGTTTATTGTGGAGTCGAATTAATTTTGTTTAATTAATTACTCTCTCTCTCTCTCTCTCTCTCTCTCTGTTTACCTAATTATTTTATATTTATTTATCTATCTGGCTCTCTGTTTTATTCTCTCTCTCTCTCTCTCTCTCTCTCTCTCTCTCTCTCTCTCTCTCTCTCTCTCTCTCTCTCTCAATGCTCAGTCACCCACTTACTCACAAAGCAAAAAAAATGTGCTTATCCTCCTCACTCTTACCCACCCACTCACTCACCCTCCCCACTCCCACCCACCCACCCACCCACTCCTCCCACTCACCCACCCACCCTCCTCACCCGCCCACTCACTCACCCGCCCACTCCACCCTGCGACCCACCCACCCACCCCACCCACAAATTACCATTCACACACTCAGCACCTACGAATCAGACGAGACATTTTTGGTCACCCAGCTTAATAAAGGTCAAGGTGAGGGGTCAAGTTTCAAAGACAGACCCCCTGCAACACCCCCAGCTTGTTTATAAGTAAGCTTGGTGACTCCAGCATTATTCTGCAGTGCTATAAATGTCGCGTAGATCAGAAGTGAATTGGTGAAATTTGTTATATACGTGGGTTAGGTTGTGAGAAAAGAGAGGAGAAGTAAAAAGAAAATGAGAGAATGAAAAGGAAGAAAGAGAAAGAGTGAGAATAGGAGAAAAAGAAAAGAACTGAGAAAGAAAGTGAGAAAAAGAAAAGAACTGAGAAAGAAAGTGAGAAAAAGAAAAGAACTGAGAAAGAAAGTGAGAAAAAGAGAGAAATCCAGAGTTCCTTGGATGGTATACTCTCTCTCTCTCTCTCTCTCTCTCTCTCTCTCTCTCTCTCTCTCTCTCTCTCTCTCTCACAAAGTACTTCACAAGTCACTACGTAAACACGGTTCACATAACACTCAAACACTGGCAGGCGCTGGGCAACACTATCTCACAGGGCTAATGTCTATGCAGATTATATGTGCAGAAATTCCGATATTGTTTAGCATAGGAATTTGCATAATAAAGCGAAGTAGGTGTAATATTGTCTATGTTTTTTTTTAACTAACATGGGGAGCTTATAAGTATGTTCATATAAACATTGGAGTCTTATAGGAGGGTTATATTAACACTGGGGTCTTATAGTAATAAAAACATAGCTATGGAAGTACTATAGAAGCTATATATTAAAAATTATTCCTATAAGAGCCTTCATATTAGGATGGCAATGTTAAAGTCAGACATATCCTTTCTATCTTGTATATAACTTTCTATCTTGTATATAACTTTCTATCTTCTATATAACTTTCTATCTGGTATATAACTTTCTATCTGGTATATAACTTTCTATCTGGTATATAACTTTCTATCTTGTATATAACTTTCTATCTTGTATATAACTTTCTATCTGGTATATAACTTTCTATCTGGTATATAACTTTCTATCTGGTATATAACTTTCTATCTGGTATATAACTTTCTATCTGGTATATAACTTTCTATCTGGTATATCGAGCCTTTGTCTCTACCTTTCTCCTTACTAATACTACCTTAAGACCTCTCTCCCTACTGGTACGACCTCTCTCCCTACTGGTATGACCTCTCTCCCTACTGGTATGACCTCTCTCCCTACTGGTACGACCTGTCTCCCTACTAATAAGACCTCTCTCCCTACTGGTACGACCTCTCTCCCTACTAATAAGACCTCTCTCCCTACTGGTATGACCTCTCTCCCTACTGGTATGACCTCTCTCCCTACCACAATCATCTCCCTGTTAATACGATCTCCTGCCCTCTTTCTCCCCAGGTTGTATAACTTTCCCTCAGCAGGTGCAGGTGTGAGGGCCAGTGAGGTTGAGGGAGAGTGAGGAGGGAGGGAGGAGGAGAAGGGGAGGGAGGAGGAGGAGGAGGAGGAGGAGGAGGAGGGAGGTTGCGTGAGGCAGTGAAAGACTATGAGGAGACAATGTAAGGTGTTAATGGGGTCTTGTGTCTCCTGGAAGACCTTGATGTAGGATTATAGGTCAGTCTCTCTCTCTCTCTCTCTCTGTCTCTCTCTCTCTCTCTCTCTCTCTCTCTCTCTCTCTCTACATCTGTCTGTCTGTGTCTCCTTTTCTGTCTCTCTCCCTATGCATACACATACAGACCTATGCAATATGTGTGCAAAATACATAGATTCACAATTAGACATACTTGTACACAAATAAATGAGCATAAACACATCAACTCTGTACAGAGAGAGAGAGAGAGAGAAAGAAAAGAAGAAGAAAGAAAGAAAGAAGAGAGAGAGAGAGAGAGAGAGAGTCTTATATATATATGTACAGTATATATCACACAGTCGCCAGGTCACCGCCGCCTTGACGTTGTTGGGTCACACATTACTATGATGCTCACCACCAGAGCTGTCTGCCACCACCACGACTGCCATCACCGCTGCCACCATCATTACTGCCATCACCACCACCACCACCACCGCCACTGCCACCACACACACACACACACACACACACACACACACATAAACAAACAATCCATCACACCAACACAAACACCATCCCAGGCCAAATCTGTAGTCATTAATGGCACCAACCACAACATCACCACATTATTAAAATTCTCACTACACCTTAATGGAGCAGGACTGGCTGTCAGTGGATATTGGCACCCATAACTGTGCATAATGACCATCTAACTACCTCGTTACGGTTGAAGTAAATCATGGCTGAAGTTTTGTTTTGAAGCGCTGTTTATGCTGTGTCAGTCACTCTGCCGTAATGATCAACGCTGTGGCTTTATACTGAAACACTTTGACATTGTGCTTCGAAGGCTCAGATGAAGCACTTTGATAGTGTTTCGATGCCACATACTGAAGCACTCTGATAGTGTTTCGAAGCCTCCTACGGAAACACTTTGATATTTTGTTTCGAAGCCTCATACTGAAGCACTTTGATAGTGTATCGAAGCCTCATACTGAAGCGCTTGGACACTATGCACTGAAGCATCACACTTAAGTATGTAATATTTGTAAATACTTATAAATAATATTTCAATTTCCGGCCAAAAGTTACACAGGTGATTGGAACAGAAACCAACGAGGAGTAATTCAAGACCATGGAAATATAAACAACTGTCAGGACCTTGGAAGAGGAGGAGGAGGAAGAGGAGAAGAAGAAGAGGAAGAGAAGAAAGAGGAAGAGGAGGAGGAGAAGAAGAGGAAGAGGGGGAGAAGAAGAAGAGGAGAAGAAGAGGAGGAAGGAGGGAGGGTGAGAGGGAAAAGGTGGAGGAGCAGGAGGAGGAGGAGGGCAAGAGGGAAGAAGAAGAAGAAGAAGAAAGAGAATTCGAACACCAACGACAACAACAAGACATATACTTACATGAGCCCCTGATAGTGGCTACATACATACATACATACATACATACATACATACATACATACATACATACATACATACATACATACATACATACATACATACATACATACATACATACATACATACATACATACATACATACATACATACAGTCTTGCTGGAGAGGCATAATACTGTCACGTCTCCTAAACGACACAATCCCTTCATCTTTCTCCGTTTTATTACACAAGACAAACACATACACAACGGTCGGAGAGGAGAGAAGAGTATCACTGGTGAAGCTTTTATGTCGTGGTGATGGTGGTGGTGGTGGTGGTGGTGGTGGTGTGGGTGGTGGTGGTGGTGGTGGTGTGGGTGAGTGAGTGAGTAGTGGTGGTGGTGGTGGTGTGGGTGGTGGTGTGGGTGGTGGTGGTGATGTGGGTGGTGGTGGTGATAGTGATGGCAGGATGGTGATGGTAGGAATGGTAGCAAGGTGGTGGTAGTTGTAGCAGGATGGTGGTGGTAGCAAGATGGTGGCAGCAAGATGGTGGCAGCAAGATGGTGGCAGCAAGATGGCGGCAGGCAGCAAGATGGTGGTAGGCAGCAAGATGGTGGCAGCAAGATGGTGGTAGGCAGCAAGATGGTGGCAGCAAGATGGTGTTGAGCAGCAAGATGGTGGCAGCAAGATGGTGGTAGAGCAGCAGCAAGATGGTAGGCAGCAAGATGGTGGCAGCAAGATGGTGGTAGGCAGCAAGATGGTGGCAGCAAGATGGTGGCAGGCAGCAAGATGGTGGCAGGCAGCAAGAGTGTCGCAAGTGAAATACAACGGCAGTTTCTTTGCCCTGCCCCAGGATGGAAGTCTCAGCGCTGACATTATTCCTCAACATTGTTTCTTTATGAGGGGGAAATATTTCTTAAAGGTAAAAGCAACGTTTCTCATTTCGTTCCCCTTCATAATAGCAGAAGTGTTTTGTTAACTTATAAATTTCTGGCCAGAGTGATTTACCTCCAGCAATTCAATATAAGAGTGAGGAATGTTGTCGCCTTTGTGTGTGTGTGTGTGTGTGTGTGTGTGTGTGAACATAACCAGGATAAGATGGTGTTATAACTATAGTTTCTGTCCACCACCAACACCACCACAACCACCACCAACACCACCACCACCACCATCAACACTAACACCACCCACACCACCACCCACCATCAACACTAACACCACCAACACACACCACCACCCACACCACCACTCACACCACCAACACCACAACCAACACCACCACCCACCCACACCACCACCACACACCACAACCACCAACACACAACCAACACCACCACAACCACCACCACCCTCTTCCTACCATCAACACTAACACCACCACCACCCACACCACACCCACACCTACCCACACCACCACCAACATACCACCCACCACCACCACCTACCCCACCACCACCCACCACACTGCTTAACATACCTCCTCCATCAATTATCCACTCAAGTTTGAGTCCTTAATAATAAAATATAGGAGAAAGGTATTACTTTATCTTACTCTCTCTTAGTCATTATTTATCATACTACATTCCTTATCTATCATGTCTCTCTTAGTCATTATTTATCATACTACATTCCTTATCTATCATGTCTCTCTTAGTCATTATTTATCATACTACATTCCTTATCTATCATGTCTCTCTTAGTCATTATTTATCATACTACATTCCTTATCTATCATGTCTCTCTTAGTCATTATTTATCATACTACATTCCTTATCTATCATGTCTCTCTTAGTCATTATTTATCATACTACATTCCTTATCTATCATGTCTCTCTTAGTCATTATTTATCATACTACATTCCTTATCTATCATGTCTCTCTTAGTCATTATTTATCATACTACATTCCTTATCTATCATGTCTCTCTTAGTCATTATTTATCATACTACATTCCTTATCTATCATGTCTCTCTTAGTCATTATTTATCATATTTATGGTATGACTTAATTATTTTTGTTTTCTCATTAATCGCGTAATGTTACCCTCGAAAATTACGCATTTATTAATTAATTTTCATGTTGTTGGGTTTATTATGGTAATTAATTGCATCGATAATTGAGTTTAAAGGCGTCAGTCAGGGTAAAGTTATGAGATAATTTATTTATAATTATCCAATACTGTAGTTAAGGATTTACAGGTCGTTAATATGATCGGTATTTATGTAGCGTCACCCATAATCTTACAGGATATAACAAAGGCATATATGGTGGGATATATTTCTGATAATAGTCCTCATATTGAATATTTTCACTATATTATGATTCACTGTCAGTTTGAGTCCCATTGAGCGGGGCGCCCCAAGTCGACCCAGCTGTGATATGGGTACCTGACTTCATAACTCAGGGAAAGTGAAAGGTAGTAGAGTGCAGTGTTGGCTTCGCTGTCTCCTTGTGGTTCGAAGGTATAGTCTACAGTATACTAAATCCACACTGCCCTGAATTAGTGGTCAGTGTTATGGGACCTTATTTATTTATATATTTATTTATTTATTTATTTATTTATTTATTTATTTATTTATTTTTTACTTTACTTATCAAAATTAAAACTTAATTCCTTAAAAAAATGCAATCCCAGAATGAGATTATTTCTAAAACGACAATATAATAAATTTTTTAATTGCTTTCAGTCTCGTACAATGAATTATATGTTTTTTTCAGAAGCTTAAAATATTAGGGTTATTAGTTTATTTTTAATTCGTATTATATTTATACAATTATTACTGTACTAAACTAAATATATTCTGCATTCATAACATTAACGCTCCTTATAATATAGGTCACCGGAAAGGAATGAGCCTAGATTTTAACATATAACAATTTAAGACCTGGGCAGTCATTTTCGGTGTGTCTGTATAACGAGGTGACTGAGATACGCTGTGGTGAAGGTCTGTATAGCGAAGTTCCAGCCATTGAGGGTAAAACATAATATTCAATACGATTACCAGCTTCCACGGTGTATAATTCATAATACACTAATAACAGTACATGTTGTTCCATTGTAAATGACGTTATATATTTTTATGAAAAAAATATGATAATCATTCTGTTTGTCTGGGAACTGTGTGTGTGTGTGTGTGTGTGTGTGTGTGTGTGTGTGTGTCTTTCGCCACAAATAACCACAGGTAAAGACACTGGAGCTCCTCTGACTACCACAGCAGCACTTGACACACCTCAGCAGGTAATGATAACCTCCACAACGCGGCTCAATAACTTCCTAGACACAACCTCATCCATTGTTGAAGAATCTGCTTGCTATCCTAACGCGTTTATATACATATATATTCCACAGGAAACCATAATTTATATGACAAGACTGCGACCTTGGCGACCAAATATATATAAATTACAGATATGTCCTGAAAACTGCAAGGGCGGGGAAGGTGGCGGAGAAATATTGGAACAATACATTAACCCTCAGAATGTGGGTCATTTAAAAAGTTTCAGGGGGATAAAGCATTTAGAGGAGACCCCAACAATATATAATACATTTACTTTACTGGCCAGGGATGACATAATCTATATATATGTATTGTGGTTTGCATCTGCCTCTGGTTTATACATTATATAATTTGTCCATTTGTAACACAATATTGATTTTTTCTTCTTTTGATCGAGAGTCTTCACTAGGTGTGATAGTAACAGGCACACGTAGCTGTATGAAGTGAAATACAGTCAATATATATGTTCTTCCCGCCCATTGCTGTGAAGTTTCTTAGTTTTGACGCCAGAGGTCTCTGAGGTACCCACGTCAGTCAATAAGGCGGATGGTGACAAAATGTGAGTGCGGTTAAAACAGAGAGCAGTTATGGAGTTTCTGATTAATAAAACAAAACAAAACATTCCACTTATCGAAAACACCGATCGTGTGGAGTCTGTGGACGTGAGTACTATTCACTCAAGACTCAGAAGGTTCTCCTCCGGCATGGCAGTACACGACCTCACACTAACGACTGAAGCAACACACCGCCTTGGTTTCCCTGTTTTGCACCACCTACCACACAACCCAGATCTGACTTCATCAGATTTTCACTTATTCCCTAAACTTAGGAACATCTTTGAAGACGACGTTTCTCTCCGGATGTTGAAGTCATGACAGCTCTGAGGAATTGGTTCCGTCAACAAGATACAGAGTTCTAGCATGACGGCATCAAGATCAGTAAAAGTGTGTGGAGGACAAGAGTGATTATATCGAGAAGTAACTATGTCCAACATAAGATTAAAGTTCAGTCCCGGTGTCTGTTTTTTGTTCCATTGTAATATCTCATTCCGTGTGAGAATTATACACAATGAGGCAGTACTTCCCAGCACTCACTCTCTGGTGTGTACAGTATATTCACCACCGAGGAGAGAATAAAGATCGTTCACGGTAAATCGGCATCATTTTCCCCTGAACTGTGAAAAGAAGTTGTCTTCTACTCCCCCCCCCCTCCCCCCCACTTTAGCTGCAGTACTTAACTTATTCTCATTTATTTTTATTTACAGATATTATTACATATTACAATTTAAAGACTCCATTGAGCTTCTCATGCGAGGGACGAGAACCCACTCTGCAGAAAGCATTTTCCCGTGGATCATTATGCTGGGGCGCTAGAACAGGTAACTCGGTGCTCTGGAATATCTCTGGTTGTTTCAATAAGTCTAGAGCCCAGCTTATTCAGGAACTTCAACCCACTGGTGCACCAGGTTCCCAGAGTCTCTGACCCTACTGGGACAAAGCTTAGTTCAGTGTCCTGTAGTTTGCCTCCTCCTGTTTTATCGATAGGCTTGCTGCCCACCCCACTTCATCAGCACTTTGGGATAAGTTGGTGCCAAGGTGAAAGCACATGAGTAGTCCCACACCAGCTGTTTATCATTCCTCTCGACGCTTGTTGTCGGACTGTAGGTCTGCGGTTTTCTATGGGCTGGGCAGCCAACAGATTATCAGACTCCTCTTAATAATGTCATTAATTTCATTATGTATGCCTCATATGTCAACCCCTGGAGGCCCCACAGACGAGGGCGTGGCTGCCTTGTTAGTCTACCCCATTGTTGCCATAAATAAACTTGCTAACAGCGTGAACAGGGGCCACATGACGAAGGGATAGTCCATCACGGAGAGCATGGTGATCGAGTCGAGTGCCAAAGGTGGAGTTCGGGGTGGCCAGCATATGATCCCCGGCATCACTTCATTGTTACCCTCTAGAGCGTGTCTGAGACAATCTTCTCCATGATGGTTTTGTCCCAGTGGGTTTGTTTGCTGTCCTTTGGGGGCATGTGACTAGTCTTCAGACAACCACACCCTTACGCAACAACCCCTAACACAACCACACCCTTACACAGCCACCCCTAACACAACCACACCCTTACGCAACAACCCCTAACACAACCACACCCTTACGCAACAACCCCTAACACAACCACACCCTTACGCAACAACCCCTAACACAACCACACCCTTACACAGCCACCCCATACACAACCAACCCTTACATAACCACCCATCAGAAACAGTACCCTCACATTATACGTGGCTGCATCCAATTCGCGTACTAAATATTCCTACTTTTACCAATTTTTCGCTTGTCTGGCGCAGATATTGTGTTCAGACGAAGCAGCAAAAGAAAACGGAGAGGATAATATGAAAAAACAAAAAAAAAAGCATAAATAAATATTAACTTCAGTGTTACCAGAACGAGGTGACGTTTGCCGAACGGAATTTTTTGACAGGCAATTTTGCGTTATTTATCGAAGCCGTCAGTTGAGGCGTCCGAATAGCCGCGTCCTCCTGTCAGTCCAGTTATTCCGATCATCGACAGTCAGTTCAACCGGTCGAATTATTGTGGAATTGTTGTTTTTAGTTGAGAGGTTCAGTAAGTCTAGTCGTTTCAGAGGGTCGGTGTATTCCAATCAGTCAAACTGCCCGATAAGTCGAATCATCCAATCTGTGAATCGTCCAATCCCTCAAGCCAATCAGGGGTAAAGTATGAGTTTGAAAGAGTTTATGGATCATCTGTCATTTTTATGAAAAGTTAATCTCTCTCTCTCTCTCTCTCTCTCTCTCTCTCTCTCTCTCTCTCTCTCTCTCTCTCTTTGTTTCTATATTAAAACACTTCAGTTACCTACCTATCTATCAATCAATTCTACCTATCTATCTATCTATCTGTGAGTTTATCTATCAAATTATTTTTCTATCAATGTTATCTATCTATCTATCTATCTATCTATCTATCTACTCCTTCCATCTACTTAAGACCCCCCCCCCCCTGCAACACCTGATGGTTACCTGGCTCTCAGCAGTTACCTGTACCAACACCTGTGGGAAAAGTGTGACAGGTAGCGCGCGTTACGAACGGCTTTAATTTGCCTGAGTACACCGGCATCTACTTCAGAAAAACACACTCCTGATTTGTGTTTACGTTCACCATTGACTGTAAGTTAAAGAGGCGGATTCATTTACCTGCTTTAAGTGCACAGGTGTGTTGTTGTTATTATTTTTGTTGTCGTAATGTATAATTAATAACATTGTCTCTATATAATCTATATAACTAAATAATAAAAGTTGTGTTATTTTGGTTGTAATTAATGGTGATTAACCGTCCTTATTTTTATTATTATTATTAATTCATCAATACAACACAGTAATTATTTTTTCTTGTAATTCTCAAACGTTATATAAAATTTGCTGTAATTCATAACAGTAAAGCATAATGTTCGTTGTAGATCATACCTGTAATACATAACATCCGCTGTAATTCATGACAGTAAAGCATAACCTCCGTTGTACTGCGCTTCTTGACGGCCACCGCGGTCACTACCTCCTCTAAACGTATTCAATCAGAGCTGAACTGTTTTATGTTTGAGTGACACACCACAGTATTAACTGGTGGGTGACTGTTGATACTGACAGTACTAACTGGTATATGACTGCTGGAACACGTCAGTCTAGATCTGCTGACTGTATCACCACTCTACCAACACACCGATAAACAGTCTAATAAGTTAAATTTTTAGATTTTGATTTTCTACTTTAATATAATAACAATAAAACAACAACAATAATAACAATAATAACAAAAACAATAATAATAATGGAGTATAAATGTTTCAGTTGATTTTGCAGTAGACAAATAATTTAGTATTTATTTAAACTCGACCAACAGAACCAGGCAATTTGCATCTACTGTACATGTTTTTAAACAGTGTAGGGCACAATGGTGACGAGTACTGAGTTTAATTACTTTTACGGTGAGAGAGAGAGAGAGAGAGAGAGAGAGAGAGAGAGAGAGAGAGAGAGAGAGAGAGAGAGAGAGAGAGAGAAAGATATATAATTTTTTCATGAGCATAAAACTCCTCCTTCCTCTCTTCATTTTATACTTCTCCTCAATATGACAACAGAATTACACACACACACACACACACACACACACACACACACACACACACACACACACACACACACACACACATTTATACACAACATCCAATTTTATACAGAGGTACCTACACCACCCCGACCAACCATTTATACAACAATAACAACCTACAACACCCCGACCAACCATTTATACAACAATAACAACCTACACCACCCCGACCAACTATTTATACAACAATAACAACCTACAACACCCCGACCAACCATTTATACAACAATACAACCTACAACACCCCGACCAACCATTTATACAACAATAACAACACTTCACGTCACAAGACAATCTACTGTTATACTCTCACACTGTCAAGAATAACCTCAACACAAACAGCTAACTCTTCCAAATTACACATGAATATACCGAAACAGTAGGAGTAACAGTAGGAGTAACAGTAGGAGTAACAGTAGGAGTAACAGAAGGAGTAACAGAAGGAGTAACAGTAGGCGTAACAGGAGTAACAGTAGGAGTAACAGTAGGAGTAACAGTAGGAGTAACAGTAGAGTAACAGAAGGAGTAACAGTAGGAGTAACAGTAGGTACAGAGTAACAGTAGGAGTAACAGAAGGAGTAACAGTAGGAGTAACAGTAGAGTAAGTGAGTAACAGTAGAGTAACAGTAGGAGTAACAGTAGGAGTAAGTAGTAACAGTAGGAGTAAAGGAGTAACAGTAGGCGTAACAGAGTAACAGTAGGAGTAACAGTAGGAGTAACAGGGGTAACAGGGTCAGTAGGGTACAGTAGGTACAGTAGGGTAGTAGGGTAACAGTAGGAGTAACAGAGGAGTAACAGAAGGAGTGGTGGCTTGGGATGTGCTAGACATCTATTCGGACGCATCCTGACATAATCCAATACACAAGGATTATCTGGTGATGGAGGGTGTTGCTGGGTTACACACACACACACACACACACACACACACACACACACACACACACACACACACACACACATATTCGTACATGAAGGAGATGCCCACAGCCTTATCCTCCTAGTCTCCCCCACCACAGCACCTAACCTTCCTATCCTACCTCCCTACCCTCACCACCTAACCTCTCCTATCCCACCTCCCTACCCTCACCACCCAACCTCGCCTATCCTACCTCACCCTCACCACCTAACCTCTCCTATCCTACCTCCCTACTCCCTCACCACCTAACCTCCTATCCTACCTCCCTACCTCACCACCTAACCTCTCCTATCCTACCTCCCTCACCACACCGCCCCTCACTTCACACAGTAGAGAATAGATCATCAGGCCACACACTGTTCTCAGTAATTTAACTACGTGTTTTACCTCAGTTTAAAGGGACAGGTGATCTAATTAAACCCGAAAATGAAGAAGGATCAAAGTGGTTTATTAGTCCGTGGTTTTATGTTTTAGTTACGAGGAGAAGAAGTAATGATTTGGGGAGCTGACGGTGTCTCTCTTCAGCAATACCTTCCGCCCTGTCAACCGCACTCAACACCCAAACTACCATGATCCTGACCGATAATTATACCTGTGTGAAGAGACTGTGCAGGTGGGCGGACTAAATCACACCCTGTATCCACCACGCTGTAATATTAATGTTGCTGTAATGTGTTAGATAAGGTGAATTGCTGCTGTATCCGGGGTATTTTTGTATTTTTATTTTATTTTTATTTTTGTTGAAACTGTATTTTTATGTCATTCTTTTTATCTTTCACTTTTGCTTATTTTACTGTTATTAATTTTCTGTCATTCATCTTTCTTTTCTTTCTTTCTTTCTTTCTTTCTTTCTTTCTTTCTTTCTTTCTTTCTTTCTTTCTTTCTTTCTTTTCTTTTCTTTCTTTCTTTTCTTTTTCTTTCTTTCTTTCTTTCTTCTATATCTACCTGCTTACCTACCTCTCTCTCTCTCTCTTCTCTCAACACACATGATGAGAGACAACTTTCTTAGTAATTATGCAGAAACAAATTACCATCATGTGATTCGGCGACACTGTCAACGACCCTGATGTAATTGTCGTGTGTGTGTGTGTGTGTGTGTGTGTGTGTGTGTGTGTGTGTGTGTGTGTGTGTGTGTGTTCAGTTTGTCTCTTTATGTCTGTCTATATTTATCCGTTTCAGTCTCTCTCTCTCACTCAGTTTGTCTATTTCAATCTTTATCCTCCCTGTCTATCTGTTTCTCTATTTCTTCCTTAACCAACATAAAACAAACACAGAAACACAAACACCTTCACAACAAAAACGTCCAAAACTCACCTCAAACAAACAAACAAACACCTTCACAACAACGCTCTCTCTCCTCTTAATAGATCACCAAACTAAAACTTCAGTAACTTAACAAAACACGACAATTCAGGTATACACAACCCTCCCCCACCTCACGGTCTCTTATCATTAACCTGGCTGTCAATGGAACATACACCTGCCGTAAATTAATAGGCTCATTTACATACCTCCATAATTAGTGTTTGTCTAGGTTAATTAAAGGCTTATATATGGATATTTACCTTCCATAAGGATTAGCAGTAAAATATATGTCACTATGGTGTTGTGTTAAAAGGGAATTATTATTTCATGTGTTGTATATAACGAGATAAAGGTATTATGTTTGTTCGGTACGCGAGGTAGTACTTTGATGTGTAGTTTAAAATGAAAGTAATTTTATTCTTGGTATAATTTAAAGTGGGTCTCAAACATAACTGCTCACCACACACTGTATACTAAGCCTTCAGTACACAAGGAGGCAGCGCAGCATGGCCGGTACTGCACTCACATTCTTCCACCCCCCACTTCAACCAAGGCACCCATTTACAGTTGGGTGAACAGGGAGTGCCCGGGATCGAACCATTAACCCATTGAACATGAGGCGACTGTTGTATCCACTCAGCTGCCGCACTCCACAGTATAAATGAAATGGAAGTATTATTTGTGTGGGGAAAAGTACTTATATATTTTACGTGTGAGATGAAGTAGTTTTCATCGTTGCACGGATGAACAAAGGTACCGAGTGTTGCCTTTATGTGAGACGGGACGACTCATCTCTTTATGTGAGACGGACGACTCATCTCTTTATGTGAGACGGACGACCTTCATCAAGTTGTATGAAGCGAAATGAAAATATTCAGTATATTCACATAAGATAAAAATACATCTATTGTGGTTTATATATTGACGAAAACATAATGAATTTTTTTGTATACTGAAATATATAAACTATTTTTGTATAAACTAAAGGTTATTAATACATTATAAAGCTTCGTATTATGAATGATATGTACGTATGTATGTATGTATGATATGTACGTATGTATGTATGTATGATATGTACGTATGTATGTATGTATGATATGTATGTATGTATTTCATGAATAAATTTACTAGTTATTGTAAACATTGCAATATATAAATATTCAACCTTTGTATTATTGCAATGATGTAATGCTTTGTTCAAACTGAAAAAGTAAAATAAAAACGTATTTTATATATATACACTATTTTTGTTACCGTGGTAAGAAATGGTTATTATTCCGGGAAAATATATGTTTACAAATATACGAGAATATAATAAAATACAAGATACTAATACAATAATATACAAATACATCATGATAATACAATACACTGCACCAATGTACTAATGCACTAATAATGCATTAGTGTATTAATACATTAATATATATATATACACTAACAGTTATTTTTGGGCGTTCATAAGTAATTGGTATAATTTACGTCACAGTAGACTAGGTAATGACTGCCCTGTATACCTGTTACTATTATTACTGTCTTAACACACACACTCACACACACACACACACACACACACACACACACACACACACACCACACACACACTCACACCACAACCACGAGACAACAGAAATATTCCTTAACAATACTCCCTCATGACTGGCCACGTTATTACGATAATCGGCCGGATACGATCTCTCCCGTACACCAGCCAACCCTGAGAAATTTCATAGTGAAAGGAACGAAAATCATCATTATTCTCCATCATAGCTAAAGTTTTTGAATATATTTCCACGGAAGACAATGGCGAGAATAATGTCATGAGAAGCTTCATCATTCATATTCAAAATTCTGGCAAAAAAATACAAAAATACAAAGAGGGGAGGTTTTACTGTCGTGTTCTGCGGCATTATCGTGCATCATCATCACCCTCACCTCCTCCCCTTGTGTGGTGCCAGGTGTGTGTGTGTGTGTGTGTGTGTGTGTGTGTGTGTGTGTGTGTGTGTGTGTGTGTGTGTGTGTGATGAATCTTTTAAAGTTTAAAATATATATCAAACACTTTCCATAAAACACAACTTTTAATATACGTTTTATAAAATTAATATTCTTTATTTCTAGTAATTAAATAATATAGACACCTGTACACATGTTGGCAGGGAGGAGGAAGATAAGAACACCTGTACAGATGTTGGCAGGAGGAGGAGGAAGGTAAGCACACCTGTACAGATGTTGGCAGGAGGAGGAGGAGAAGGTAAGCACACCTGTACAGATGTTGGCAGGAGGAGAAGATAACACCTGCATGTTGGCAGGGAAGAGGAAGATAAGCACACCTGTACACGACTAATTAATTAGTATTAGACCAGTTCACTCATGAGAGACGCAATGCAGTCCAGGTAATGTACTGGCGGCGATAGCATTACTTAAATAGATATCATTAATAACATATTTACGCTGTTTATATTATTAATCACCATAATTTTCACAATGTTTATGACAATATTATTCCCAATGTTTATGTCATGAAAGGTTGAAATAATTTTGAGTTTATGTTATTAAAATCAAGATATTCTTCGGGCATTATTAATATCAAGAAAACAATCATCATTATAAAAACAAGAAATATTATCCGATTACATAAACAAAACAAGATATCTCATGTTTGCCCCCCACACACACACATATCATAACCACAACTCACTAAAAACATAAAACCAGGTGTAATATTAAACCCTAAAACGACAACTACATAAACTTTTTCACCCCCCACCTCTCAAAGGTGGGGGAGGGGGGTCTCAAACCTTTACACCCTGACGGGTCTATGGGCGTCTAGGAAGGTAAAGCTTATGGAGAGTTTTTCATCCCTAATGGAGAGTAATAAGAGGGGAGTGGGGTGAGTGGGGAGTCGTAGGGTTTACACACACACACACACACACACACACACACACACACACACACACACACACACACACCTGGCATCACACAAGGAGGGAGGGAGGGTGATGATGATGCACGATAATGCCGCAGAACACAACAGTAATACTCCACCTCTTTGGGGCACCCACGCCAGAGTTGAGGACTATCTACAACGCCTTTATTCTCTCAAAATTAACGTGCGTCACTGGTCGGTCGTCTCTCATCTCTACCCAACGTCAGCTAGAAGGTACAGAAGAGGGCCTGCAGAATCATGCTCGGCGCAGATCCCTGCTGCCACCAACGCTCTCTCCACCCTGGAAATGCCATCCCCAGTGACCTCCACCACCACGCACTAGCCGGATTTGGCAGTGGACTACTGCACCATCCTCGTCATCGCCACCTACTGCCACCGGCAGTCCCCGCCCACCTCGCGCAGTCCGCCACTACCAAAATTCAGCCCATAAGAGCCTGCACTGATAGATATAAGAACAGCACCATCCCATCTATTGTTAAAATAATAAACAGCTCCTGATTTATGTACTGTACAGCCCTGTAAATGTATTCAACGTATATTATTATGTCTAAATCACATGTAAGTTTGTATATTTTCAGCCACCGGCTGCAACTCTATTAATAAACCGTTTATTATTATTATTATTACACATAACACATCGTCATATTTTACTAGACATACAAATGGTTTCGGTTTGTCTTCCTGTTTGTCTGTATGCATGTTTGTTCACGAGAGAGAGAGAGAGAGAGAGAGAGAGAGAGAGAGAGAGAGAGAGAGAGAGAGAGAGAGAGGGCCGCTGCTGTATCTTCTCCCCAGCAGAGCCACGAAGGTCCAACGTGAAGTACATCAATATTCATGGCAGTAGAGCTTCATATATATACCTCCACACGGCGCCCGTACCACTTACTCTGTGTGCGTATATTCCTGCACTTTGATGACCAAGAAGACTCCTCTGTTGGTACTTGAGGAAGCTTCAAGTATCAAGTATATTAATCTCGTTCCTGAGCATATTTAGCGAAAAACTTTAATACATTATAACGTTAAGGTGCCTGGGGAGGTGACTGTAGGCTCCCAAGAAGAGGAATACATCAGAGCGAGGCGGAGTCCCTTTGTGTTTCTAAGTTAGGGAAGGTCAGACGTCTTGTAGCGACATCCAAAAAGGAGGATCATATCTTTTTGTTTATACGACAGCACTTGTTGATTTTTGTTACAATAAAATATTTTCCACTCTTTTTTTTTTTTCTTATAAATCATAAATTAGAAACGCGAAAGAAATGTCATAAGGATCAACACGTTTATAATTCACGTCCCTAAGATATAGTGTAACGTAAAGCAACACACAAGCCCACACAACCTATAATTGACAATAATCGTCCTATATCTATAAAGCGTCATAGTAAATAAGGCGGCGGTGGCGGTGTCCTCGGTGGCGCGGAGTCACAGAAAAGCGGCAGCATTAGGGCGGCACTCCTGAATATTAACCAGCGAGAATATGGTCAATAACACGCCAGCCTCACCTCCCGCCCCAGGCTGCTCTCCCTGGTGTTGTAGGTCCTGGTATCCTCCCCAGCACCTCTCCTGGGTCACTTAGGCCTTAGGCTCCTGTTGCCTTTCGTCTCAGATCGCCTTGGCATCTTTAATAGGAACTCTTTGTCCCTAGGATGGTCGAGGGTCCTTCGGTGGAATTTTCATAGGCAATTTATTCCTAAAATCCTGTGTTAAGAGGTTTTTGGGTCTAGGATGGTGATGGTAGATTCAGAAGGTGTCATCAGGACCTATGGTAGATTCCAGTCCTTTATTGAGTCTGCCTGACCTGGATCAATACTTTAATGGCTCTGGTATCATTCACAGGAGAATTTTTTTAAATAGTTGCTCTTGGTAACTCCTCTAGGTACTTAATAGTTCCCTGGCCTTGGTATCCCTTGCAGGATGTCCCCACGGCCTAGACAGTCGTAGTATACTGTAGGTAAAAGGTGGTCTTCTGAAGCTGCTATCCTAGTGTCCTACGATAGTCACTAGTCCTTTGAATGAGTCCTGAGCCAGCGGTAAAAGCACTGATGTGAGTCCTGGTAGTTTATATAGGATACCTGAAGGTTCTGGTAGGTGTTGTGACGTCCTTCAGGTGGTGTGTGTGTGTGTGTGTGTGTGTGTGTGTGTGTGTGTGTGTGTGTGTGTGTGTGTGTGTGTGTGGCGACAGCTGCATCCTGGTAATGAAGGTCAAGTCCTGTAATGTGTTCCTTCATGAACGGATCCCAAAACCCATTTAATTTTACTCTCTGAAGATGAGCTTGAAGTCGGTCGACGCTGCCGTGACTACTAGAAACTAACATTTGGATCACCTGATGAGTTGACACCCTAGCGAAATTTCGGGGGTTTACGTTGGTTAGTGTAGCATTAGGGTGGTCAAATTTCAGGTGAGGTAATCTGGGGTGTCTGATCTTCATGTGTTCTAATATTTACTAAAATTTTAATTACTAACGGAGTCGCTTGTGAAGGACAGGCAGTGTAGTTTATATCTATTCAAGTAAGTTTGTCCGCAGTGAAGGGAAAGCATTATAGCTCATACTGGCACACACACACACACACACACACACACATATATATATATACACACACAACCTTGGGAGCAACTGCGTCATAAAGGTTAAAGGTCGAGATCGTACCCCTGCAAAACTATCACTCGGCGTAAGTATTCTTCTGGCTTAAGTGCGTTCTTGTGTTTACCTTACTTCACCTGAGCGACAGTCTCTTCTCATATCACACGTTAGTTATCAAATGTCATAAGATAATTTGTTTTGAATCTTAACCTGATACACAGTCCGTTGGTCTGCCGTAAACTATGTTGTTAATTGATTCACATTATAGGTCAAAGATTTTACCAGTGGTGTTATAAGATCACGGAGGAGGGAAGGCCAGACAAGGTAGGCAGGCCGTATAGTAGCATGCGCCTTTCAGCTGGTGTGATGTCAGCTGGGACACCAGATGGTTCCGTGGGGGTTGGGAGGCGCGAGGCGGTGGAGGGAGAGGGAGAGAGGAGAGAAAGAGAGAGAGGAAGAGTCAGTTAGGCTTTGGCCACCACCGTGGAGGGACGCGAGCCGTGATTCTGCGCTGTCCTCACCGTCCAGCCTCGCTCCCTCACACACAGACCAGCGCGTCTCTCACTGTGTTGTGATAACTTCTTCCGCTTCGTGACCACCACCATGACGAACTTCTTTGTATAGAGTGCATGTGGTAACCCTAACACATTTTTTGTACCTTAAGAGATTTTCTTTTAAGTTGGAAACATGTACGTGCGGTTGAAACTCTTGGTGAATGGCTTGACAAACTGAAGGTAATTTGATGATATTTTAGAGAAAGGAAGAATATTATGAAGTTCTCTTCAGTGGCCGACCAGACTGTCACCTGTTCCAGCCAGCCTGAGCCTGACTGTGATTTAGATGAGGCTGTGCACCAGACGACCCAACAGTGAAATGCTCGAGTGTTCAACAACTAAACCTCAAATAATAAGACTGTTAAACAAACCAGCTACAACCTTCCATGGGACAAAGTCAGCGCCACTCACACACTCCCTCTCACTCTTGAAAAAACGATTATACAAAGTTTTTTATATACTTTTTCTGGATAAAATAAAACATCAGTGCTGTAAAACTTCCACTGATGTAGTTTCATATTTTTATTTTAACCCAATCAGTGAAAAGAGAAGACATAATTGATGGATTCAGTGAGGAAGAAGATGACCTCTGAGACAAAACATCACACGCCATCATCAACAACAACAACCATCACTGTGACCCTTCTACAGTATATTTTCTCTGAACTCGTTTAGCCGTTAAGAAAAGAATCAAACTTTAAGACGTGTATACTCCCAGGGTGAACTATGATGGTGATGATGATGACACACAACTGAGATGAATGAACCTCCCCACACTCACCATCATTCACAGTGACTCAACTCCTGGTTTTTGTAGTTTTTATCAATCATTTTTTATCAAGCGACGACCAGGTGTGGCTATGGTCATGCCTCTGAGCACAGGAACACTAATTAGCGGGCTACAGGTGACTCCTCCAGACGTGATAGAGGTATCATGGTGACGCTCGTGATCACTGACAACAGGTGTGACCCTCACAGTGCCAGCTAACTACTGATAAGAGTGTCATCAGGGTGATACACCATGTTCATCTTCCTCTACGTGATGGGTGAGTTTATTCACCAGTAGTGAATATATAAATTTATTTCTGCCTCACTGAGTAAATTAAGATTATTTCTGCCTCACCTGAGTAAATTAACATTATTTCTGTCTCACCTGAGTAAGTTAACTTTATTTCTGTTTCGCCTAATTAAGTTTATTATTTCTGCCTCACCTGAGTAAATTAACATTATTTCTCTCACCTGAGTAAATTCAAATTCACACCTGTCTTCCCGAGTTCAAATTATTTCTGCCTCACCTCACTGTGCGAACATAACATAAAACACTACTCGTGAAAAATAATCATTGACTTATTCACGACACAATAGGTAGCGACTGTGTCAACCCCATTACCACACACTAAGTAGAAAATACAATCAACGCATTAAAATAACAATAGCGCTAAATGACACTATGGCAGCCGTGAGCAACAAAACAAAAGAACGCATCTCATTATAATAAAAGTAAAAAGTGCACTTGAAAAAAACCGCTGTAATTATCGAGGTAAATATTTATATACTGGCCAAATTATTGCGTCCTAAATAATAATAATAATAATAATAATAATAATAATAATAATAATAATAATAATAATAATAATATAAAAGTAAATAAAATCCCATATAGTACTCGATTTAATGAATGTTAATAATTCAACTAAATCGTGTTTCACGTATATAAAAAAAATCAACGCCTGTTTTTACGTGTCTAATTGAAGTCATTTATGTTATCGAGTACACTTGATGGCTTTATTGAACTCGGGCAAACAGCACCTATACTGAGGCCATCCTACTGCCCTGCCTCCCGTGATTGCCTCCCCATGCTCTCTACGGTTTAATAACGCTGGGTGCCAGAAAGAGAGAGAGAGAGAGAGAGAGAGAGAGAGAGAGAGAGAGAGAGAGAGCTCCTCCAGCCTGGGTTACTGTGCCTGCCTGCTAAGAGATAGATGAGAGATCTTAATTGTTTCACTGTGGTCTCTCTCTCTCTCTCTCTCTCTGCAAGGGAGAGAGAGACTGAAGATTTATTCTGTGTTCTTTTGTTCGATTTTTTTATCTTATTGTTTCTGTTCTGGGGGATTTATTTCATACCCTTTTTTCTCTATCAATTTATTTTTCCTTTTATTAACGTTTTATTTCTTTCTTCTTTCAGGTTTAATTTTTATGGTTCAATCTTTTTCTTCTTCTTTTTGTGAATTTATTTTCATTATTTACCAGCAGTTTTTATTCTCTTTGTTCTGTGGGTTTGTGGAGAGCTATAAGAGATTTATTTGGTGTGTGTTCCTCAGTTCTACATCGTCTCCGTTATTAAACACACACACACACACACACACACACACACACTGTAAACAATCAGGTTTATGAATGACCTCTGTTTTACAAAGTGTTTACAAAGCATTTATGAATGGTAGATGCAAACTATTAATTTATTCTATTTATTTGTAAAAAAATTCCCTTCATTTTCTCACAGAACAAATTGCGATTTATTATTTTTAATAGAAATCGTGACTTTTTTATTTATACGGAAGATGTAAATTTTATTCACATTTATACTGAACAAATCATGTTTTGTGTTTTCTAATTTACAGAATAAATCGATTTCATATCTAGCAAACATATAAATATCATACAGGAAAAAATCATGTTACCTACAGAATCAAAATTTTCTCACCACCTAACAAAACAGAATAAGGTTCAATATCTTACAATCACCAAACGGAACAAACCACCGTCCATGTATAAAATCATTAAGATCCATGTAAATATATGAAACAATTAAATAGCGGATCCATTCCTCTGTTTACATAAGCGACTCGTGCTGGGATCAAACAATTGCCTGTTCAGTGGGTCGGCGAGTGCATCTAAACACAGAGTTTAAGCCAATACTCAACTGTTCTCTGTTAATGCTGTTATCTCTCTGTCCGAACATCTTGAGTATCATGATTACAGTCCACTGAGTACGATAACTGATTAGGTATGATAATTGAATCCCTTGAGTGCGATTATTGAATTTTGAGTACGATTATTTAACTATTTGTGTGTAATGACTTAACCCTTTAGTAAAATGACTTATTCCGGGTGATAACAAGGGTGTATTAGGTGAAGGGTGACGGGTGTATTAAGGTGAACAGATGGCAACAGGATGTATTAGGGTAAAAGGGTGAAACAGGGTATTAGGTGAAAGGGTGACAACAAGGGTGTATTAGGGTGAAAGGGTGATAAGGGTGTATTAGGGTGAAAGGGTGACAACAAGGGTGTATTAGGGTGAAAGGGTGACAACAAGGGTGTATTAGGTAAAAGGGTGACAAGGGTGTATTAGGTGAAAGGGTGACAAGGGTGCATTAGGGTGAAAGGGTGACAACAAGGGTGTATTAGGGTAAAAGGTGACAAACAAGGGTGTATTAGGGTGAAAGGGTGACAACAAGGGTGTATTAGGGTGAAAGGGTGACAAGGGTGCATTAGGGTGAAAGGGTGACAACAAGGGTGTATTAGGTGAAAGGGGGACAACAAGGGTGCATTAGGGTGAAAGGGTGACAACAAGGGTGCATTAGGTGAAAGGGAAAAACAAGGGTGCATTAGGGTGAAAGGGTGACAACAAGGGTGCATTAGGGTGAAAGGGTGACAACAAGGGTGTATTAGGGTGAAGGGTGACAACAAGGGTGCATTAGGGTGAAAGGGTGACAAGGGTGTATTAGGTGAAAGGGTGACAACAAGGGTATTAGGGTGAAAGGGTGACAACAAGGGTGTATTAGGGTGAAAGGGGGACAACAAGGGTGTATTAGGGTGAAAAGGTGACAACAAGGGTGTATTAGGGTGAAAGGGTGACAACAAGGGTGCATTAGGTGAAAGGGTGACAACAAGGTATTAGGGTGAAAGGTGACAACAAGGGTGCATTAGGTGAAAGGGTGACAACAGGTGTATTAGGGTGAAGGGGACAACAGGGTGCATTAGGGAGAGGACAACAAGGGCATTAGGTGAAAGGGTGACAACAAGGGTGCATTAGGGTGAAAGGGTGACAACAAGGGCATTAGGTGAAAGGGGACAAGGGTACATTAGGGTGAAAGGGTGACAACAAGGGTATTAGGGTGAAAGGGTGACAACAAGGTGCATTAGGGTGAAAGGGTGACAACAAGGGTGCATTAGGGTGAAAGGGGACAACAAGGGTGCATTAGGGTGAAAGGGTGACAACAAGGTGTATTAGGTGAAAGGGTGACAACAAGGGTGCATTAGGGTGAAAGGGTGACAACAAGGGTGCATTAGGGTGAAAGGGTGACAACAAGGGCATTAGGTGAAAGGGTGACAACAAGGGTATTAGGGTGAAAGGGTGACAACAAGGGTGCATTAGGGTGAAAGGGGACAACAAGGGTGCATTAGGTGAAGGGTGACAACAAGGGCATTAGGGTGAAAGGTGACAACAAGGGTGTATTAGTGAAAGGGTGACAACAAGGGTGCATTAGGTGAAAGGTACAACAAGGTATTAGGGTGAAAGGGGTGACAACAAGGGTACATTAGGGTGAAAGGGGACAACAAGGGTGCATTAGGGTGAAGGGTGACAACAAGGGTACATTAGGGTGAAAGGGTGACAACAAGGGTACATTAGGTGAAAGGGGACAACAAGGTGTATTAGGGTGAAAGGATGACAACAAGGGTGTATTAGGTGAAAGGGTGACAAATAAGGGTACATTAGGGTGAAGGGGTGACAAGACAACAAGGGTGCATTAGGGTGAAGGGTGACAACAAGGGTGTATTAGGTGAAGGGTGACAACAAGGGTAATTAGGGTGAAAGGTGACAACAAGGGTACATTAGGGTGAAAGGGTGACAACAAGGGTGCATGGGTGAAAGGGTGACAACAAGGGTGTATTAGGGTGAAAGGGTGACAACAAGGGTACATTAGGTGAAAGGGTGACAAGGGTGTATTAGGTGAAAGGGTGACAACAAGGGTTAGGGTGAAAGGGTGACAACAAGGGGTGTATTAGGGTGAAAGGTGACAACAAAGGGTGTATTAGGGTGAAAGGTGACAACAAGGGTGCATTAGGGTGAAAGGGTGACAACAAGGGTGTATTAGGGTGAAAGGGTGACAACAAGGGTGCATTAGGGTGAAAGGGTGACAACAAGGGTGTATTAGGGTGAAAGGGTGACAAACAAGGTACATTAGGGTGAAAGGGGGACAAGGGTGCATTAGGGTGAAAGGGCATTAGTGAAAAGGGGACAACAAGGGTGCATTAGGTGAAAGGGTGACAACAAGGTGTATTAGGGTGAAAGGAACAAGGGTACATTAGGGTGAAAGGGGACAACAAGGGTACATTAGTGAAAGGGTACAACAAGGGTGCATTAGGGTGAAAGGGTGACAACAAGGGTGCATTAGGGTGAAAGGGTGACAACAAGGGTGCATTAGGTGAAAGGGTGACAACAAGGGCACATTAGGGTGAAAGGGGACAACAAGGGTGCATTAGGGTGAAAGGGTGACAACAAGTACATTAGGTGAAAGGGGACAACAAGGGTACATTAGGGTGAAAGGGTGACAACAAGGGTGTATTAGGGTGAAAGGTGACAACAAGGGCAACATTAGGGTGAAAGGGGACAAGGGTACATTAGGGTGAAAGGTGACAACAAGGGTGCATTAGGTGAAAGGGCAACAAGGGTACATTAGGGTGAAAGGGGGACAACAAGGTATTAGGGTGAAAGGTGACAACAAGGGTGCATTAGGTGAAAGGGTGACAACAAGGGTATTTAGTGAAAGGGGACAACAAGGGTACATTAGGGTGAAAGGGTACAACAAGGGTACATTAGTGAAAGGGGGACAACAAGGGTGTATTAGGGTGAAAGGGTGACAACAAGGGTGCATTAGGGTGAAAGGGTGACAACAAGGGTGCATAGTGAAAGGGGGACAACAAGGGTATTAGGGTGAAAGGTGACAACAAGGGTACATTAGGGTGAAAGGGTGACAACAAGGGTGCATTAGGTGAAAGGGTGACAACAAGGGTGCATTAGGGTGAAAGGGTGACAACAAGGGTGCATTAGGGTGAAAGGGTGACAACAAGGGTGCATTAGGGTGAAAGGGTGACAACAAGGGGTACATTAGGTGAAAGGGTGACAACAAGGGTGCATTAGGGTGAAAGGGGGACAAATAAGGGTGCATTAGGGTGAAAGGGTGACAACAAGGGTACATTAGGTGAAAGGGGACAACAAGGGTGTATTAGGGTGAAAGGTGACAACAAGGGTACATTAGGGTGAAAGGGGGACAACAAGGGTGCATTAGGGTGAAAGGGGACAAGGGTACATTAGGTGAAAAGGCAACAAGGGTGCATTAGGGTGAAAGGGTGACAACAAGGGTGCATTAGGGTGAAAGGGGGACAACAAGGGTATTAGGTGAAAGGGTGACAACAAGGGTGCATTAGGGTGAAAGGGGGACAACAAGGGTGTATTAGGGGAAAGGGTGACAAGGGTGTATTAAGGTGAAAAGATGGCAACAGGGTGTATTAGTAAGGGGCAACAATTAGGGTGTATTAGGGTGAAAGGGTGACAAGGATGTATTAGGTGAAAAGGTGACAACAAGGGTGCATTAGATGAAAGGGTGACAATAAGGAGGGCCTCCTTAACCCCCTGAGAACTGTACGGTGAAGGTCTCTCTATCAATAATAGAATTAAAACATCGTCAAATCTCACCATAGTGTATCAATTTGGGGTGACATTCAAACAAAACCTTCAACTGTGACTCTGACCTCAACTGTGACCTCTGACCTTCAATGTGACTCTGACCTCAACTGTGGCCTCTGACCTCAACTGTGACTCTGACCTCAGCTGTGGCCTCTGACCTTCAACTGTGACCTCTGACCTTCAACTGTGACCTCTGACCTTCAACTGTGACCTCTGACCTTCAACTGTGACCTCTGACCTTCAACTGTGACCTCTGACCTTCAACTGTGGCCTCTGACCTTTCAACTGTGACCTCTGACCTTCAGCTGTGGCCTCTGACCTTTCAACTGTGACCTCCGACCTTCAGTTGTGACCTCTGACCTTCAACTGTGGCCTCTGACCTTCAGTTGTGACCTCTGACCTTCAGTTGTGATCCTGACCTTCAGCTAAAACTCTCACCTTCAGTTGTGGTCTTGAACTTCGACAAAGAGACTTGAAATTGGTGATATGTATTGACACAAGATACAGGGTGTGAAGTTTCCTGAAAACAAGTCATATCGAGACAAGAGTTACACACACACACACACACACACACGTACACTGACAGTCATATAGCTACCCACACAGACACCTACACGTAAACTGAGTCATGCACACATCCACATGTACACAGACACACACACACACGATATGGACACGTACACTGACAGTCATATAGCTACCCACACAGACACCTACACGTAAACTGAGTCATGCACACACCCACATGTACACAGACACACACACACACACACCAAAACACTAACGTACAGGTAGGGATACAGACACACAGACCTATTTCATATTCATCTTTCTTTGTCAAGTATCTTAAAATAACACTACGAGAAATTCCAAATTTACAAAAGAATAAATTTTGACTTTCTACTTATAATTAAAATATTCACAAAGAAAATTAATAAATACAGTGGAAAATTTCCTATTACATTTTCGAATGTTGTAAAAATATATTATACCAACGAAAAATGTAGCCACACAAGCATAAAAAATCAATAAAATAATTCAACAAAATAAAATAAAAACTGAAACAAAGCCAAAAAGGTTAGGTTAGGTTAGGTTAGGTTAGGTTAGGTTAGGTTAGGTTAGGTTTAGTTTAGTAGGTCCCATAAGCAAGACTGCCCACCACACACTGTATACTAAGCCTTCAGTACACAAGGAGGCAGCAGCATGGCTGGTACTGCACTGACCGCCACCCCCAACTTAGGTACCCATTTACAGCTGGGTGACCTGGGAGTACCCGGGGATCGAACCAATGACCCATGGAAACAGAGGGCGGGCGCTGTATCCACTCGACCGCCGCACTCCACAAATTAAACAAAAAATATAAATTAAAACATTAATTACATATCAAACACCTGAGATTAATGTATAAGATAAAAAAGTAAATTAAATAAAACAAATTATGGTTAAAAAAAAAGTTGCATCTTAAGCTAGAAACAGTAATACCACACCAACTGCCTCCAGTACATCCACTAAAGAGGTCAGGAGAGGCGAGTAAATGAACAGATTAAATGGCACTACTTTCCCTCCACCAGCCTTCCACCTTCCCTCCACCATCTCTCCACCTTCCCTCCAGCGTCCCTCCACCTTCCCTCCAGCGTCCCTCCACCTTCCCTCACCATCCTTCCACCTTCCCTCCACCATCCCTCCACCATCCTTCCACCTTCCCTCCAGCGTCCCTCCACCATCCTTCCACCTTCCCTCCACCATCCTTCCACCTTCCCTCCACCATCCCTCCACCTTCCCTCCAGCATGAGAAGATGATCATCCCAAGACGTTTTCGAAAGATGAGACTAACTAGGTCACCGTACCTACTGCCTTTAACTACGTTTGAGAGAGAGGGAGAGAGATAATGGTGGAGAGGGAAAGGAAGAAATAAAGAGGGGAGAGAGGGAGAGAGACTAAGAAAGAGGGAGAGGGGTATAGTAAGGAAGATAGAGAGAGAGAGGGGGTATAGAAAGGAAGAGACAGACGGAGAGAAAAATAGAGAGAAAGAGAGAGAGGGGGGAGGCAGGGAAAGAGAGAGGGGATCTTTATCTACACGTTACACACCATTTCTCCTTTTACTAAAACTGAAAGAAATATATCCCTTTTTCTTTCTCTACCTCTCTTTATCGGTTACTACCTCTCTCTCTCTCTCTCTCTCTATCTCTCTCTCTCTCTCTCTCTTTCTCCCCTCCCAGAAACTTGCCACTATTACCCCCAAGGATCACTGACTGTCCCATTAAGTAAAAGTATTAATGGTTACCGATAAAAGACTTTCTCCTTAGTTAATGTAATCCCTTCATCAGCGACTGTGCGGCTCAGGGAGTTCTTTTTCGGCGTTTTATTAGAGTTTTTTTTTCATGTGATTTAAAGATGATGGAAGTTTAGTGAGTTTTTTTTCTCTATTATATGAAATTACTATATCAATGAATGTGTAATAATTTTTTTTTTTTTTTTACACGGGAGTTTTTTCATGCTAAGTAAATAATGGAATGAGTTTTTTCTTTTATATAATATTTCTTCCACTATTTTATCATAAAGTATTTTGTCCACTATTCTGTCCAGAGGGATTTTTTTCTTCAGCATTTTGTCCATAGTGTTTTGAGAACAAATTGTCCAATGATAATTTTGTCCGCTATATAACTCCGAGTACTTTTTCGTCCGCTATTCTATCCGAGGAATATTTTGTCCGCTCTAGGTCCCTTGATGTTATTATCACAGAGAGAGGGATAGTTTATACTACGTGTGTGTGTGTGTGTGTGTGTGTGTGTGTGTAAGAAAGAGACGCATACAGAGAGAGAGAGAGAGAGAGAGGAAAAATAAAGGGAAGAGAGAAAAAAGCAAGAGAACGAAGAGAAAGCGAGAAAAGAAAAAGAACGAAAAAAAGAGAGAGAAAGGGAAAGAAAAGAGAGAGAAAAATAGAAAAAAGAGAAAGAGAGAGAGGCCCAAAATTCCTCCTCATTCTAGTCCTCTCCCTCCTCCTCTCCCCCTTCCTCCTCCTTTCCCCTCTTCCACCTACTCTTCCCCATTTCCTCCTCACCTCCCCATTTCCTCCTCCATCTCCCTCCTCCTCCTCCCAACTCTTCCACCTCTGACATAATATCATCGTACTTTCCACAAGACAAATGCCGCGACACTGGAATCCTTTTCACGGCAACAGACACAAAGTGAAGCACTCTCTCTCTCTCTCTCTCTCTCTCTCTCTCTCCTCAAAGACTCCAGAAAGACCTGCTCACTCACATATACTGCCCCCCTCCCCATTCCCACTCTGGTCCACATGCTGAAAATACTGCCCTCCCTCCCTCCCCCACCCTCCCTCCCCCTCCCTCCCCCTCCCCTACTCCTCCCTCCCTCCCTCCCCAAAAAATAAATGGAGCAGTATTTTCATATTTGTGTGTGTGTGTGTGTGTGTGTGTGTGTGTGTGTGTGTGTGTAATGTGTTAAACTCTATCTATCTATTTATCTCTTCTGTTTCTGTTTTTTTTCATTTTCTCTTATTGTCTTTACTTGTTTCTGTCTATTTATTCCTCCGTTTCACTCACTTTCTCTTATTCCTTCTTTCTCTTTTATTATCTCCCACTTTTTATTTTACTTTCACTCTCCCAATTTCTCCCTTTCTTTCACTTTATAGCACATTCTTTCACACTCTTACCCACTTTCTCTCTTCCCCTTCCTTTCACTCTCTCCTATTTTCTCTCTCTCACACTCTCCCACTTTCTCACTTTCTCTCATCCGCTCTCTCTTTCTACACCTTTCACATTCTCTCCCACTTTCTAACTTTCTCCATACACCTGAGTCAGCCGTCAGGAGTTCCATAACACCCCTTGATCGACCCTGACACCATATAGGCGTCAGCTGTCAGGAATATGAGTGACGGAGTTTGGACCTATTGGTGATGGGTGGAGGTCAGTGTCTCGCTTGATGTTATTGTGGCTGTTTTATCATCTATTCTTATCCTATCCTATTCTATCCTATCCTATCCTATCCTAACCTATCCTATCCCATCCTATCCTATCCTATCCTATCCTAACCTATCCTATCCTAACCTAGCCTATCCTATCCTATCCTAACGTAACATATCCTATCCTATCCTATCCTATCCTAGCCTATCCTATCCTATCCTACCCTACCCTAACCTAACCTAACCTAACCTAACCTAACCTAGTGTGTGGGAGGTGTAATGAAAACCAACGAAATAATTATGTGAGAAACTTTTAACGAAGAAGTGAGAAAGAAGAAGTGCTAAAAGTCCCTCACTCCCCCAACACACCGCCCCCTCCCCCCCTCCTCTCCCTCCGCCCCCTCCCTCTCCCCCTCACCCCCTCCCCCTCTCTCACTCCCTCCCTCCGCCTCTCTCCCTCCCACCGTACGTGTAGGAAGTAATCTCATGTTTGCCATTAGACAGATAACGCCTCTGTCATCACCCTGCATAATAATAATTCAGGGTTTGTGTCACTCTTAAAACACACACACACACACACACACACACACACACACACACACACACACCTTACGCTGTCTTGTATATTCAGATCGAGGTACAATTTTCCGTGTTGAACTTACTAATCCCCGGAACTAGACTCGGACACGACACCTGACACAGTAAATTAACCTGATCTAACTTAAGAATAATTTACATCATACAAGACCTTAAGTTAATTTCAACTACCCTTAGCCTCAGCTAACACTTCATTTAACCTAATCTAACAGTTAAAACAAAACTAAATCTAACCTTAACTTAATCTAATGTAAACTAACCTAACCTACCCCTACCATAACCTCGCCTACTCATATTATAACCTAAACTAGCACTAACCTAACCAATACCAATGTACACTAACTTAACCCATCCAAACCTAACCTAACCAGACCAATTCCAACCTAACCTAACCTAACCTAACCTAACCTAACCTCACCTAACCCCTACCCAACCCTATAGATAATTACTCAAACCCGTTGTCCTAATCAGCAACCACCGTCTGCCTCCATGGTCTAAAGATTAGTTTGTGCCTTTCCGTGATAACAATGAGTGTGGCAGAGATAATAGTTGTTTTAGAGCCTTAGGAGGGAATTATACGCCATCTCACCCGCTATAATCACGATAACCTTCCCTTCTCTATCCTTGTTATATGTTTTGATGTATAATTTACCTGCTATAATCAACTCCTTCCCCTCCCCCCCCTCCCTCCCCCAGCGTGAGGAAGCATCATCACCACCTAACAGCTAAGTTACAATATCAAAACATGAATAGGAAGGTAAAACGAGGTTAAGGAAGTATTGATTACGGCCAAGAAACACACCAATGTTTTAGCCGGTATAAAAGTGTATGCATTTCGGATGGGAGGGAAAATCGCAGGTTGGTTGAGGATTTCGGATAAGCGGGAACCGGAAAATCGAGAACTGAACTGATGTTTCCCTTTATTAAATTTCTAA